>NW_027193700.1:0-17485 GCF_032444005.1 Ranitomeya imitator | reverse complement strand
TTACCAATGCATAAAATGCATGGAGAAGTCATTTCGAATGACTGGTCCTCATTGTTGTGAGAACGATGACTGGTTAAAATTTTTGGTGGTTTCTTGTTCAGTCCATAGGCCTACATCATGTGGCAAACCGAGTGAGCATGTGGCTCTATTAGTATAGGAGATACCTGAAAACATATCACACTTTTCATCATAGTGCTTTTGCCAATGCATAAAATGCATGGAGAAGTCATTTCGAATGACTGGTCCTCAGTGTTGTGAGAACGATGACTGGTTAAAATTTTTGGTGGTTTCTTGTTCAGTCCATAGGCCTACATCATGTGGCAAACGCGTGAGCATGTGGCTCTATTAGTATAGGAGATACCTGAAAACATATTCACACTTTCATCATAGTGCTTTTACCAATGCATAAAATGCATGGAGAAGTCATTTCGAATGACTGGTCCTCACTGTTGTGAGAACGATGACTGGTTAAAATTTTTGGTGTGTTTCTTGTTCAGTCCATAGGCCTACATCATGTGGCAAACCGTGTGAGCATGTGGCTCTATTAGTATAGGAGATACCTGAAAACATATCACACTTTTCATCATAGTGCTTTTACCAATGCATAAAATGCATGGACAAGTCATTTCGAATGACTGGTCCTCAGTGTTGTGAGAACGATGACTGGTTAAAATTTTTGGTGGTTTCTTGTTCAGTCCATAGGCCTACATCATGTGGCAAACCGTGTGAGCATGTGGCTCTATTAGTATAGGAGATACCTGAAAACATATCACACTTTTCATTATAGTGCTTTTACCAATGCATAAAATGCATGAGAAGTCATTTCGAATGACTGGTCCTCAGTGTTGTGAGAACGATGACTGGTTAAAATTTTTGGTGGTTTCTTGTTCAGTCCATAGGCCTACATCATGTGGCAAACCGGTGAGCATGTGGCTCTATTAGTATAGGAGATACCTGAAAACATATCACACTTTTCATCATAGTGCTTTTACCAATGCATAAAATGCATGGAGAAGTCATTTCAGAATGACTGGTCCTCAGTGTTGTGTGAAACGATGACTGGTTAAAATTTTTGGTGGTTTCTGTTCAGTCCATAGGCCTACATCATGTGGCAAACCGTGTGAGCATGTGGCTCTATTAGTATAGGAGATACCTGAAAACATATCACACTTTTCATCATAGTGCTTTTACCCATGCATAAAATGCATGGAAAAGTCATTTCGAATGACTGGTCCTCAGTCGTTGTGAGAACGATGACTGGTTAAAAATTTTTGGTGGTTTCTTGTTCAGTCCATAGGCCTACATCATGTGGCAAACGCGTGAGCATGTGGCTCTATTAGTATAGGAGATACCTGAAAACATATCACACTTTTCATCATAGTGCTTTTACCAATGCATAAAATGCATGGAGAAGTCATTTCGAATGACTGGTCCTCAGTGTTGTGAGAATGATGACTGGTTAAAATTTTTGGTGGTTTCTTGTTCAGTCCATAGGCCTACATCATGTGGGCAAACCGGTGAGCATGTGGCTCTATTAGTATAGGAGATACCTGAAAACATATCACACTTTTCATCATAGTGCTTTTACCAATGCATAAAATGCATGGAGAAGTCATTTCGAATGACTGGTCCTCAGTGTTGTGAGAACGATGACTGGTTAAAATTTTTGGTGGTTCTTGTTCAGTCCATAGGCCTACATCATGTGGCAAACCGGTGAGCATGTGGCTCTATTAGTATAGAGATACCTGAAAACATATCACACTTTTCATCATAGTGCTTTTACCAATGCATAAAATGCATGGAGAAGTCATTTCGAATGACTGGTCCTCAGTGTTGTGAGAACGATGACTGGTTAAAATTTTTGGTGGTTTCTGTTCAGTCCATAGGCCTACATCATGTGGCAAAACCGGTGAGCATGTGGCTCTATTAGTATAGGAGATACCTGAAAACATATCACACTTTTCATCATAGTGCTTTTACCAATGCATAAAATGCATGGAGAAGTCATTTCGAATGACTGGTCCTCAGTGTTGTGAGAACAATGACTGGTTATAAAATTGTTGGTGGTTTCTTGTTCAGTCCATAGCCTATATCATGTGCGCAAACCGGTGAGCATGTGGCTCTATTAGTATAGGAGATACCTGAAACATATCACACTTTCATCATAGTGCTTTTACCAATGCATAAGTGCATGGAGAAGTCATTTCGAATGACTGGTCCTCAGTGTTGTGAGAACGATGACTGGTTAAAATTTTTGGTGGTTTCTTGTTCAGTCCATAGGCCTACATCATGTGGCAAACCGTGTGAGCATGTGGCTCTATTAGTATAGGAGATACCTGAAAACATATCACACTTTTCATCATAGTGCTTTTACCAATGCATAAAATGCATGGAGAAGTCATTTCGAATGACTGGTCTCAGTGTTGTGAGAACGATGACTGGTTAAAATTTTTGGTGGTTTCTTGTTCAGTCCATAGGCCTACATCATGTGGCAAACCGGTGAGCATGTGGCTCTATTAGTATAGGAGATACCTGAAAACATATCACACTTTTCATCATAGTGCTTTTACCAATGCATAAAATGCATGGAGAAGTCATTTCGAATGACTGGTCCTCAGTGTTGTGAGAACGATGACTGGTTAAAATTTTTGGTGGTTTCTTGTTCAGTCCATAGGCCTACATCATGTGGCAAACAAACCGGTGAGCATGTGGCTCTATTAGTATAGGAGATACCTGAAAACATATCACACTTTTCATCATAGTGCTTTTACCAATGCATAAAATGCATGGAGAAGTCATTTCGAATGACTGGTCCTCAGTGTTGTGAGAACGATGACTGGTTAAAATTTTTGGTGGTTTCTTGTTCAGTCCATAGGCCTACATCATGTGGCAAACCGGTGAGCATGTGGCTCTATTAGTATAGGAGATACCTGAAAACATATCACACTTTTCATCATAGTGCTTTTACCAATGCATAAATGCATGGAGAAGTCATTTCGAATGACTGGTCCTCAGTGTTGTGAGAACGATGACTGGTTAAAATTTTTGGTGGTTTCTTGTTCAGTCCATAGGCCTACATCATGTGGCAAACCGGTGAGCATGTGGCTCTATTAGTATAGGAGATACCTGAAAACATATCACACTTTTCATCATAGTGCTTTTACCAATGCATAAAATGCATGGAGAAGTCATTTCGAATGACTGGTCCTCAGTGTTGTGAGAACGATGACTGGTTAAAATTTTTGGTGGTTTCTTGTTCAGTCCATAGGCCTACATCATGTGGCAAACCGGTGAGCATGTGGCTCTATTAGTATAGGAGATACCTGAAAACATATCACACTTTTCATCATAGTGCTTTTACCAATGCATAAAATGCATGAGAAGTCATTTCGAATGACTGGTCCTCAGTGTTGTGAGAACGATGACTGGTTAAAATTTTTGGTGGTTTCTTGTTCAGTCCATAGGCCTACATCATGTGGCAAACCGGTGAGCATGTGGCTCTATTAGTATAGGAGATACCTGAAAACATATCACACTTTTCATCATAGTGCTTTTACCAATGCATAAAATGCATGGAGAAGTCATTTCGAATGACTGGTCCTCAGTGTTGTGAGAACGATGACTGGTTAAAATTTTTGGTGGTTTCTTGTTCAGTCCATAGGCCTACATCATGTGGCAAACCGGTGAGCATGTGGCTCTACTAGTATAGGAGATACCTGAAAACATATCACACTTTTCATCATAGTGCTTTTACCAATGCATAAAATGCATGGAGAAGTCATTTCGAATGACTGGTCCTCAGTGTTGTGAGAACGATGACTGGTTAAAATTTTTGGTGGTTTCTTGTTCAGTCCATAGGCCTACATCATGTGGCAAACCGGTGAGCATGTGGCTCTATTAGTATAGGAGATACCTGAAAACATATCACACTTTTCATCATAGTGCTTTTACCAATGCATAAAATGCATGGAGAAGTCATTTCGAATGACTGGTCCTCAGTGTTGTGAGAACGATGACTGGTTAAAATTTTTGGTGGTTTCTTGTTCAGTCCATAGGCCTACATCATGTGGCAAACCGGTGAGCATGTGGCTCTATTAGTATAGGAGATACCTGAAAACATATCACACTTTTCATCATAGTGCTTTTACCAATGCATAAAATGCATGGAGAAGTCATTTCGAATGACTGGTCCTCAGTGTTGTGAGAACGATGACTGGTTAAAATTTTTGGTGGTTTCTTGTTCAGTCCATAGGCCTACATCATGTGGCAAACCGGTGAGCATGTGGCTCTATTAGTATAGGAGATACCTGAAAACATATCACACTTTTCATCATAGTGCTTTTACCAATGCATAAAATGCATGGAGAAGTCATTTCGAATGACTGGTCCTCAGTGTTGTGAGAACGATGACTGGTTAAAATTTTTGGTGGTTTCTTGTTCAGTCCATAGGCCTACATCATGTGGCAAACCGGTGAGCATGTGGCTCTATTAGTATAGGAGATACCTGAAAACATATCACACTTTTCATCATAGTGCTTTTACCAATGCATAAAATGCATGGAGAAGTCATTTCGAATGACTGGTCCTCAGTGTTGTGAGAACGATGACTGGTTAAAATTTTTGGTGGTTTCTTGTTCAGTCCATAGGCCTACATCATGTGGCAAACCGGTGAGCATGTGGCTCTATTAGTATAGGAGATACCTGAAAACATATCACACTTTTCATCATAGTGCTTTTACCAATGCATAAAATGCATGGAGAAGTCATTTCGAATGACTGGTCCTCAGTGTTGTGAGAACGATGACTGGTTAAAATTTTTGGTGGTTTCTTGTTCAGTCCATAGGCCTACATCATGTGGCAAACCGGTGAGCATGTGGCTCTATTAGTATAGGAGATACCTGAAAACATATCACACTTTTCATCATAGTGCTTTTACCAATGCATAAAATGCATGGAGAAGTCATTTCGAATGACTGGTCCTCAGTGTTGTGAGAACGATGACTGGTTAAAATTTTTGGTGGTTTCTTGTTCAGTCCATAGGCCTACATCATGTGGCAAACCGGTGAGCATGTGGCTCTATTAGTATAGGAGATACCTGAAAACATATCACACTTTTCATCATAGTGCTTTTACCAATGCATAAAATGCATGGAGAAGTCATTTCGAATGACTGGTCCTCAGTGTTGTGAGAACGATGACTGGTTAAAATTTTTGGTGGTTTCTTGTTCAGTCCATAGGCCTACATCATGTGGCAAACCGGTGAGCATGTGGCTCTATTAGTATAGGAGATACCTGAAAACATATCACACTTTTCATCATAGTGCTTTTACCAATGCATAAAATGCATGGAGAAGTCATTTCGAATGACTGGTCCTCAGTGTTGTGAGAACGATGACTGGTTAAAATTTTTGGTGGTTTCTTGTTCAGTCCATAGGCCTACATCATGTGGCAAACCGGTGAGCATGTGGCTCTATTAGTATAGGAGATACCTGAAAACATATCACACTTTTCATCATAGTGCTTTTACCAATGCATAAAATGCATGGAGAAGTCATTTCGAATGACTGGTCCTCAGTGTTGTGAGAACGATGACTGGTTAAAATTTTTGGTGGTTTCTTGTTCAGTCCATAGGCCTACATCATGTGGCAAACCGGTGAGCATGTGGCTCTATTAGTATAGGAGATACCTGAAAACATATCACACTTTTCATCATAGTGCTTTTACCAATGCATAAAATGCATGGAGAAGTCATTTCGAATGACTGGTCCTCAGTGTTGTGAGAACGATGACTGGTTAAAATTTTTGGTGGTTTCTTGTTCAGTCCATAGGCCTACATCATGTGGCAAACCGGTGAGCATGTGGCTCTATTAGTATAGGAGATACCTGAAAACATATCACACTTTTCATCATAGTGCTTTTACCAATGCATAAAATGCATGGAGAAGTCATTTCGAATGACTGGTCCTCAGTGTTGTGGAGAACGATGACTGGTTAAAATTTTTGGTGGTTTCTTGTTCAGTCCATAGGCCTACATCATGTGGCAAACCGGTGAGCATGTGGCTCTATTAGTATAGGAGATACCTGAAAACATATCACACTTTTCATCATAGTGCTTTTACCAATGCATAAAATGCATGGAGAAGTCATTTCGAATGACTGGTCCTCAGTGTTGTGAGAACGATGACTGGTTAAAATTTTTGGTGGTTTCTTGTTCAGTCCATAGGCCTACATCATGTGGCAAACCGGTGAGCATGTGGCTCTATTAGTATAGGAGATACCTGAAAACATATCACACTTTTCATCATAGTGCTTTTACCAATGCATAAAATGCATGGAGAAGTCATTTCGAATGACTGGTCCTCAGTGTTGTGAGAACGATGACTGGTTAAAATTTTTGGTGGTTTCTTGTTCAGTCCATAGGCCTACATCATGTGGCAAACCGGTGAGCATGTGGCTCTATTAGTATAGGAGATACCTGAAAACATATCACACTTTTCATCATAGTGCTTTTACCAATGCATAAAATGCATGGAGAAGTCATTTCGAATGACTGGTCCTCAGTGTTGTGAGAACGATGACTGGTTAAAATTTTTGGTGGTTTCTTGTTCAGTCCATAGGCCTACATCATGTGGCAAACCGGTGAGCATGTGGCTCTATTAGTATAGGAGATACCTGAAAACATATCACACTTTTCATCATAGTGCTTTTACCAATGCATAAAATGCATGGAGAAGTCATTTCGAATGACTGGTCCTCAGTGTTGTGAGAACGATGACTGGTTAAAATTTTTGGTGGTTTCTTGTTCAGTCCATAGGCCTACATCATGTGGCAAACCGGTGAGCATGTGGCTCTATTAGTATAGGAGATACCTGAAAACATATCACACTTTTCATCATAGTGCTTTTACCAATGCATAAAATGCATGGAGAAGTCATTTCGAATGACTGGTCCTCAGTGTTGTGAGAACGATGACTGGTTAAAATTTTTGGTGGTTTCTTGTTCAGTCCATAGGCCTACATCATGTGGCAAACCGGTGAGCATGTGGCTCTATTAGTATAGGAGATACCTGAAAACATATCACACTTTTCATCATAGTGCTTTTACCAATGCATAAAATGCATGGAGAAGTCATTTCGAATGACTGGTCCTCAGTGTTGTGAGAACGATGACTGGTTAAAATTTTTGGTGGTTTCTTGTTCAGTCCATAGGCCTACATCATGTGGCAAACCGGTGAGCATGTGGCTCTATTAGTATAGGAGATACCTGAAAACATATCACACTTTTCATCATAGTGCTTTTACCAATGCATAAAATGCATGGAGAAGTCATTTCGAATGACTGGTCCTCAGTGTTGTGAGAACGATGACTGGTTAAAATTTTTGGTGGTTTCTTGTTCAGTCCATAGGCCTACATCATGTGGCAAACCGGTGAGCATGTGGCTCTATTAGTATAGGAGATACCTGAAAACATATCACACTTTTCATCATAGTGCTTTTACCAATGCATAAAATGCATGGAGAAGTCATTTCGAATGACTGGTCCTCAGTGTTGTGAGAACGATGACTGGTTAAAATTTTTGGTGGTTTCTTGTTCAGTCCATAGGCCTACATCATGTGGCAAACCGGTGAGCATGTGGCTCTATTAGTATAGGAGATACCTGAAAACATATCACACTTTTCATCATAGTGCTTTTACCAATGCATAAAATGCATGGAGAAGTCATTTCGAATGACTGGTCCTCAGTGTTGTGAGAACGATGACTGGTTAAAATTTTTGGTGGTTTCTTGTTCAGTCCATAGGCCTACATCATGTGGCAAACCGGTGAGCATGTGGCTCTATTAGTATAGGAGATACCTGAAAACATATCACACTTTTCATCATAGTGCTTTTACCAATGCATAAAATGCATGGAGAAGTCATTTCGAATGACTGGTCCTCAGTGTTGTGAGAACGATGACTGGTTAAAATTTTTGGTGGTTTCTTGTTCAGTCCATAGGCCTACATCATGTGGCAAACCGGTGAGCATGTGGCTCTATTAGTATAGGAGATACCTGAAAACATATCACACTTTTCATCATAGTGCTTTTACCAATGCATAAAATGCATGGAGAAGTCATTTCGAATGACTGGTCCTCAGTGTTGTGAGAACGATGACTGGTTAAAATTTTTGGTGGTTTCTTGTTCAGTCCATAGGCCTACATCATGTGGCAAACCGGTGAGCATGTGGCTCTATTAGTATAGGAGATACCTGAAAACATATCACACTTTTCATCATAGTGCTTTTACCAATGCATAAAATGCATGGAGAAGTCATTTCGAATGACTGGTCCTCAGTGTTGTGAGAACGATGACTGGTTAAAATTTTTGGTGGTTTCTTGTTCAGTCCATAGGCCTACATCATGTGGCAAACCGGTGAGCATGTGGCTCTATTAGTATAGGAGATACCTGAAAACATATCACACTTTTCATCATAGTGCTTTTACCAATGCATAAAATGCATGGAGAAGTCATTTCGAATGACTGGTCCTCAGTGTTGTGAGAACGATGACTGGTTAAAATTTTTGGTGGTTTCTTGTTCAGTCCATAGGCCTACATCATGTGGCAAACCGGTGAGCATGTGGCTCTATTAGTATAGGAGATACCTGAAAACATATCACACTTTTCATCATAGTGCTTTTACCAATGCATAAAATGCATGGAGAAGTCATTTCGAATGACTGGTCCTCAGTGTTGTGAGAACGATGACTGGTTAAAATTTTTGGTGGTTTCTTGTTCAGTCCATAGGCCTACATCATGTGGCAAACCGGGTGAGCATGTGGCTCTATTAGTATAGGAGATACCTGAAAACATATCACACTTTTCATCATAGTGCTTTTACCAATGCATAAAATGCATGGAGAAGTCATTTCGAATGACTGGTCCTCAGTGTTGTGAGAACGATGACTGGTTAAAATTTTTGGTGGTTTCTTGTTCAGTCCATAGGCCTACATCATGTGGCAAACCGGTGAGCATGTGGCTCTATTAGTATAGGAGATACCTGAAAACATATCACACTTTTCATCATAGTGCTTTTACCAATGCATAAAATGCATGGAGAAGTCATTTCGAATGACTGGTCCTCAGTGTTTGTGAGAACGATGACTGGTTAAAATTTTTGGTGGTTCTTGTTCAGTCCATAGGCCTACATCATGTGGCAAACCGGTGAGCATGTGGCTCTATTAGTATAGGAGATACCTGAAAACATATCACACTTTTCATCATAGTGCTTTTACCAATGCATAAAATGCATGGAGAAGTCATTTCGAATGACTGGTCCTCAGTGTTGTGAGAACGATGACTGGTTAAAATTTTTGGTGGTTTCTTGTTCAGTCCATAGGCCTACATCATGTGGCAAACCGGTGAGCATGTGGCTCTATTAGTATAGGAGATACCTGAAAACATATCACACTTTTCATCATAGTGCTTTTACCAATGCATAAAATGCATGGAGAAGTCATTTCGAATGACTGGTCCTCAGTGTTGTGAGAACGATGACTGGTTAAAATTTTTGGTGGTTTCTTGTTCAGTCCATAGGGCCTACATCATGTGGCAAACCGGTGAGCATGTGGCTCTATTAGTATAGGAGATACCTGAAAACATATCACACTTTTCATCATAGTGCTTTTACCAATGCATAAAATGCATGGAGAAGTCATTTCGAATGACTGGTCCTCAGTGTTGTGAGAACGATGACTGGTTAAAATTTTTGGTGGTTTCTTGTTCAGTCCATAGGCCTACATCATGTGGCAAACCGGTGAGCATGTGGCTCTATTAGTATAGGAGATACCTGAAAACATATCACACTTTTCATCATAGTGCTTTTACCAATGCATAAAATGCATGGAGAAGTCATTTCGAATGACTGGTCCTCAGTGTTGTGAGAACGATGACTGGTTAAAATTTTTGGTGGTTTCTTGTTCAGTCCATAGGCCTACATCATGTGGCAAACCGGTGAGCATGTGGCTCTATTAGTATAGGAGATACCTGAAAACATATCACACTTTTCATCATAGTGCTTTTACCAATGCATAAAATGCATGGAGAAGTCATTTCGAATGACTGGTCCTCAGTGTTGTGAGAACGATGACTGGTTAAAATTTTTGGTGGTTTCTTGTTCAGTCCATAGGCCTACATCATGTGGCAAACCGGTGAGCATGTGGCTCTATTAGTATAGGAGATACCTGAAAACATATCACACTTTTCATCATAGTGCTTTTACCAATGCATAAAATGCATGGAGAAGTCATTTCGAATGACTGGTCCTCAGTGTTGTGAGAACGATGACTGGTTAAAATTTTTGGTGGTTTCTTGTTCAGTCCATAGGCCTACATCATGTGGCAAACCGGTGAGCATGTGGCTCTATTAGTATAGGAGATACCTGAAAACATATCACACTTTTCATCATAGTGCTTTTACCAATGCATAAAATGCATGGAGAAGTCATTTCGAATGACTGGTCCTCAGTGTTGTGAGAACGATGACTGGTTAAAATTTTTGGTGGTTTCTTGTTCAGTCCATAGGCCTACATCATGTGGCAAACCGGTGAGCATGTGGCTCTATTAGTATAGGAGATACCTGAAAACATATCACACTTTTCATCATAGTGCTTTTACCAATGCATAAAATGCATGGAGAAGTCATTTCGAATGACTGGTCCTCAGTGTTGTGAGAACGATGACTGGTTAAAATTTTTGGTGGTTTCTTGTTCAGTCCATAGGCCTACATCATGTGGCAAACCGGTGAGCATGTGGCTCTATTAGTATAGGAGATACCTGAAAACATATCACACTTTTCATCATAGTGCTTTTACCAATGCATAAAATGCATGGAGAAGTCATTTCGAATGACTGGTCCTCAGTGTTGTGAGAACGATGACTGGTTAAAATTTTTGGTGGTTTCTTGTTCAGTCCATAGGCCTACATCATGTGGCAAACCGGTGAGCATGTGGCTCTATTAGTATAGGAGATACCTGAAAACATATCACACTTTTCATCATAGTGCTTTTACCAATGCATAAAATGCATGGAGAAGTCATTTCGAATGACTGGTCCTCAGTGTTGTGAGAACGATGACTGGTTAAAATTTTTGGTGGTTTCTTGTTCAGTCCATAGGCCTACATCATGTGGCAAACCGGTGAGCATGTGGCTCTATTAGTATAGGAGATACCTGAAAACATATCACACTTTTCATCATAGTGCTTTTACCAATGCATAAAATGCATAGGAGAAGTCATTTCGAATGACTGGTCCTCAGTGTTGTGAGAACGATGACTGGTTAAAATTTTTGGTGGTTTCTTGTTCAGTCCATAGGCCTACATCATGTGGCAAACCCGTGAGCATGTGGCTCTATTAGTATAGGAGATACCTGAAAACATATCACACTTTTCATCATAGTGCTTTTACCAATGCATAAAATGCATGGAGAAGTCATTTCGAATGACTGGTCCTCAGTGTTGTGAGAACGATGACTGGTTAAATTTTTGGTGGTTTCTTGTTCAGTCCATAGGCCTACATCATGTGGCAAACCGGTGAGCATGTGGCTCTATTAGTATAGGAGATACCTGAAAACATATCACACTTTTCATCATAGTGCTTTTACCAATGCATAAAATGCATGGAGAAGTCATTTCGAATGACTGGTCCTCAGTGTTGTGAGAACGATGACTGGTTAAAATTTTTGGTGGTTTCTTGTTCAGTCCATAGGCCTACATCATGTGGCAAACCGGTGAGCATGTGGCTCTATTAGTATAGGAGATACCTGAAAACATATCACACTTTTCATCATAGTGCTTTTACCAATGCATAAAATGCATGGAGAAGTCATTTCGAATGACTGGTCCTCAGTGTTGTGAGAACGATGACTGGTTAAAATTTTTGGTGGTTTCTTGTTCAGTCCATAGGCCTACATCATGTGGCAAACCGGTGAGCATGTGGCTCTATTAGTATAGGAGATACCTGAAAACATATCACACTTTTCATCATAGTGCTTTTACCAATGCATAAAATGCATGGAGAAGTCATTTCGAATGACTGGTCCTCAGTGTTGTGAGAACGATGACTGGTTAAAATTTTTGGTGGTTTCTTGTTCAGTCCATAGGCCTACATCATGTGGCAAACCGGTGAGCATGTGGCTCTATTAGTATAGGAGATACCTGAAAACATATCACACTTTTCATCATAGTGCTTTTACCAATGCATAAAATGCATGGAGAAGTCATTTCGAATGACTGGTCCTCAGTGTTGTGAGAACGATGACTGGTTAAAATTTTTGGTGGTTTCTTGTTCAGTCCATAGGCCTACATCATGTGGCAAACCGGTGAGCATGTGGCTCTATTAGTATAGGAGATACCTGAAAACATATCACACTTTTCATCATAGTGCTTTTACAATGCATAAAATGCATGGAGAAGTCATTTCGAATGACTGGTCCTCAGTGTTGTGAGAACGATGACTGGTTAAAATTTTTGGTGGTTTCTTGTTCAGTCCATAGGCCTACATCATGTGGCAAACCGGTGAGCATGTGGCTCTATTAGTATAGGAGATACCTGAAAACATATCACACTTTTCATCATAGTGCTTTTACCAATGCATAAAATGCATGGAGAAGTCATTTCGAATGACTGGTCCTCAGTGTTGTGAGAACGATGACTGGTTAAAATTTTTGGTGGTTTCTTGTTCAGTCCATAGGCCTACATCATGTGGCAAACCGGTGAGCATGTGGCTCTATTAGTATAGGAGATACCTGAAAACATATCACACTTTTCATCATAGTGCTTTTACCAATGCATAAAATGCATGGAGAAGTCATTTCGAATGACTGGTCCTCAGTGTTGTGAGAACGATGACTGGTTAAAATTTTTGGTGGTTTCTTGTTCAGTCCATAGGCCTACATCATGTGGCAAACCGGTGAGCATGTGGCTCTATTAGTATAGGAGATACCTGAAAACATATCACACTTTTCATCATAGTGCTTTTACCAATGCATAAAATGCATGGAGAAGTCATTTCGAATGACTGGTCCTCAGTGTTGTGAGAACGATGACTGGTTAAAATTTTTGGTGGTTTCTTGTTCAGTCCATAGGCCTACATCATGTGGCAAACCGGTGAGCATGTGGCTCTATTAGTATAGGAGATACCTGAAAACATATCACACTTTTCATCATAGTGCTTTTACCAATGCATAAAATGCATGGAGAAGTCATTTCGAATGACTGGTCCTCAGTGTTGTGAGAACGATGACTGGTTAAAATTTTTGGTGGTTTCTTGTTCAGTCCATAGGCCTACATCATGTGGCAAACCGGTGAGCATGTGGCTCTATTAGTATAGGAGATACCTGAAAACATATCACACTTTTCATCATAGTGCTTTTACCAATGCATAAAATGCATGGAGAAGTCATTTCGAATGACTGGTCCTCAGTGTTGTGAGAACGATGACTGGTTAAAATTTTTGGTGGTTTCTTGTTCAGTCCATAGGCCTACATCATGTGGCAAACCGGTGAGCATGTGGCTCTATTAGTATAGGAGATACCTGAAAACATATCACACTTTTCATCATAGTGCTTTTACCAATGCATAAAATGCATGGAGAAGTCATTTCGAATGACTGGTCCTCAGTGTTGTGAGAACGATGACTGGTTAAAATTTTTGGTGGTTTCTTGTTCAGTCCATAGGCCTACATCATGTGGCAAACCGGTGAGCATGTGGCTCTATTAGTATAGGAGATACCTGAAAACATATCACACTTTTCATCATAGTGCTTTTACCAATGCATAAAATGCATGGAGAAGTCATTTCGAATGACTGGTCCTCAGTGTTGTGAGAACGATGACTGGTTAAAATTTTTGGTGGTTTCTTGTTCAGTCCATAGGCCTACATCATGTGGCAAACCGGTGAGCATGTGGCTCTATTAGTATAGGAGATACCTGAAAACATATCACACTTTTCATCATAGTGCTTTTACCAATGCATAAAATGCATGGAGAAGTCATTTCGAATGACTGGTCCTCAGTGTTGTGAGAACGATGACTGGTTAAAATTTTTGGTGGTTTCTTGTTCAGTCCATAGGCCTACATCATGTGGCAAACCGGTGAGCATGTGGCTCTATTAGTATAGGAGATACCTGAAAACATATCACACTTTTCATCATAGTGCTTTTACCAATGCATAAAATGCATGGAGAAGTCATTTCGAATGACTGGTCCTCAGTGTTGTGAGAACGATGACTGGTTAAAATTTTTGGTGGTTTCTTGTTCAGTCCATAGGCCTACATCATGTGGCAAACGGTGAGCATGTGGCTCTATTAGTATAGGAGATACCTGAAAACATATCACACTTTTCATCATAGTGCTTTTACCAATGCATAAAATGCATGGAGAAGTCATTTCGAATGACTGGTCCTCAGTGTTGTGAGAACGATGACTGGTTAAAATTTTTGGTGGTTTCTTGTTCAGTCCATAGGCCTACATCATGTGGCAAACCGGTGAGCATGTGGCTCTATTAGTATAGGAGATACCTGAAAACATATCACACTTTTCATCATAGTGCTTTTACCAATGCATAAAATGCATGGAGAAGTCATTTCGAATGACTGGTCCTCAGTGTTGTGAGAACGATGACTGGTTAAAATTTTGGTGGTTTCTTGTTCAGTCCATAGGCCTACATCATGTGGCAAACCGGTGAGCATGTGGCTCTATTAGTATAGGAGATACCTGAAAACATATCACACTTTTCATCATAGTGCTTTTACCAATGCATAAAATGCATGGAGAAGTCATTTCGAATGACTGGTCCTCAGTGTTGTGAGAACGATGACTGGTTAAAATTTTTGGTGGTTTCTTGTTCAGTCCATAGGCCTACATCATGTGGCAAACCGGTGAGCATGTGGCTCTATTAGTATAGGAGATACCTGAAAACATATCACACTTTTCATCATAGTGCTTTTACCAATGCATAAATGCATGGAGAAGTCATTTCGAATGACTGGTCCTCAGTGTTGTGAGAACGATGACTGGTTAAAATTTTTGGTGGTTTCTTGTTCAGTCCATAGGCCTACATCATGTGGCAAACCGGTGAGCATGTGGCTCTATTAGTATAGGAGATACCTGAAAACATATCACACTTTTCATCATAGTGCTTTTACCAATGCATAAAATGCATGGAGAAGTCATTTCGAATGACTGGTCCTCAGTGTTGTGAGAACGATGACTGGTTAAAATTTTTGGTGGTTTCTTGTTCAGTCCATAGGCCTACATCATGTGGCAAACCGGTGAGCATGTGGCTCTATTAGTATAGGAGATACCTGAAAACATATCACACTTTTCATCATAGTGCTTTTACCAATGCATAAAATGCATGGAGAAGTCATTTCGAATGACTGGTCCTCAGTGTTGTGAGAACGATGACTGGTTAAAATTTTTGGTGGTTTCTTGTTCAGTCCATAGGCCTACATCATGTGGCAAACCGGTGAGCATGTGGCTCTATTAGTATAGGAGATACCTGAAAACATATCACACTTTTCATCATAGTGCTTTTACCAATGCATAAAATGCATGGAGAAGTCATTTCGAATGACTGGTCCTCAGTGTTGTGAGAACGATGACTGGTTAAAATTTTTGGTGGTTTCTTGTTCAGTCCATAGGCCTACATCATGTGGCAAACCGGTGAGCATGTGGCTCTATTAGTATAGGAGATACCTGAAAACATATCACACTTTTCATCATAGTGCTTTTACCAATGCATAAAATGCATGGAGAAGTCATTTCGAATGACTGGTCCTCAGTGTTGTGAGAACGATGACTGGTTAAAATTTTTGGTGGTTTCTTGTTCAGTCCATAGGCCTACATCATGTGGCAAACCGGTGAGCATGTGGCTCTATTAGTATAGGAGATACCTGAAACATATCACACTTTTCATCATAGTGCTTTTACCAATGCATAAAATGCATGGAGAAGTCATTTCGAATGACTGGTCCTCAGTGTTGTGAGAACGATGACTGGTTAAAATTTTTGGTGGTTCTTGTTCAGTCCATAGGCCTACATCATGTGGCAAACCGGTGAGCATGTGGCTCTATTAGTATAGGAGATACCTGAAAACATATCACACTTTTCATCATAGTGCTTTTACCAATGCATAAAATGCATGGAGAAGTCATTTCGAATGACTGGTCCTCAGTGTTGTGAGAACGATGACTGGTTAAAATTTTTGGGTGGTTTCTTGTTCAGTCCATAGGCCTACATCATGTGGCAAACCGGTGAGCATGTGGCTCTATTAGTATAGGAGATACCTGAAAACATATCACACTTTTCATCATAGTGCTTTTACCAATGCATAAAATGCATGGAGAAGTCATTTCGAATGACTGGTCCTCAGTGTTGTGAGAACGATGACTGGTTAAAATTTTTGGTGGTTTCTTGTTCAGTCCATAGGCCTACATCATGTGGCAAACCGGTGAGCATGTGGCTCTATTAGTATAGGAGATACCTGAAAACATATCACACTTTTCATCATAGTGCTTTTACCAATGCATAAAATGCATGGAGAAGTCATTTCGAATGACTGGTCCTCAGTGTTGTGAGAACGATGACTGGTTAAAATTTTTGGTGGTTTCTTGTTCAGTCCATAGGCCTACATCATGTGGCAAACCGGTGAGCATGTGGCTCTATTAGTATAGGAGATACCTGAAAACATATCACACTTTTCATCATAGTGCTTTTACCAATGCATAAAATGCATGGAGAAGTCATTTCGAATGACTGGTCCTCAGTGTTGTGAGAACGATGACTGGTTAAAATTTTTGGTGGTTTCTTGTTCAGTCCATAGGCCTACATCATGTGGCAAACCGGTGAGCATGTGGCTCTATTAGTATAGGAGATACCTGAAAACATATCACACTTTTCATCATAGTGCTTTTACCAATGCATAAAATGCATGGAGAAGTCATTTCGAATGACTGGTCCTCAGTGTTGTGAGAACGATGACTGGTTAAAATTTTTGGTGGTTTCTTGTTCAGTCCATAGGCCTACATCATGTGGCAAACCGGTGAGCATGTGGCTCTATTAGTATAGGAGATACCTGAAAACATATCACACTTTTCATCATAGTGCTTTTACCAATGCATAAAATGCATGGAGAAGTCATTTCGAATGACTGGTCCTCAGTGTTGTGAGAACGATGACTGGTTTAAAATTTTTGGTGGTTTCTTGTTCAGTCATAGGCCTACATCATGTGGCAAACCGGTGAGCATGTGGCTCTATTAGTATAGGAGATACCTGAAAACATATCACACTTTTCATCATAGTGCTTTTACCAATGCATAAAATGCATGGAGAAGTCATTTCGAATGACTGGTCCTCAGTGTTGTGAGAACGATGACTGGTTAAAATTTTGGTGGTTTCTTGTTCAGTCCATAGGCCTACATCATGTGGCAAACCGGTGAGCATGTGGCTC
>NW_027193699.1:0-66279 GCF_032444005.1 Ranitomeya imitator | reverse complement strand
CAGTCATTCGAAATGACTTCTCCATGCATTTTATGCATTGGTAAAAGCACTATGATGAAAAGTGTGATATGTTTTCAGGTATCTCCTATACTAATAGAGCCACATGCTCACCGGTTTGCCACATGATGTAGGCCTATGGACTGAACAAGAAACCACCAAAAATTTTAACCAGTCATCGTTCTCACAACACTGAGGACCAGTCATTCGAAATGACTTCTCCATGCATTTTATGCATTGGTAAAAGCACTATGATGAAAAGTGTGATATGTTTTCAGGTATCTCCTATACTAATAGAGCCACATGCTCACCGGTTTGCCACATGATGTAGGCCTATGGACTGAACAAGAAACCACCAAAAATTTTAACCAGTCATCGTTCTCACAACACTGAGGACCAGTCATTCGAAATGACTTCTCCATGCATTTTATGCATTGGTAAAAGCACTATGATGAAAAGTGTGATATGTTTTCAGGTATCTCCTATACTAATAGAGCCACATGCTCACCGGTTTGCCACATGATGTAGGCCTATGGACTGAACAAGAAACCACCAAAAATTTTAACCAGTCATCGTTCTCACAACACTGAGGACCAGTCATTCGAAATGACTTCTCCATGCATTTTATGCATTGGTAAAAGCACTATGATGAAAAGTGTGATATGTTTTCAGGTATCTCCTATACTAATAGAGCCACATGCTCACCGGTTTGCCACATGATGTAGGCCTATGGACTGAACAAGAAACCACCAAAAATTTTAACCAGTCATCGTTCTCACAACACTGAGGACCAGTCATTCGAAATGACTTCTCCATGCATTTTATGCATTGGTAAAAGCACT
The DNA here is from genome assembly GCF_032444005.1 of Ranitomeya imitator. NCBI lineage: Eukaryota > Metazoa > Chordata > Amphibia > Anura > Dendrobatidae > Ranitomeya > Ranitomeya imitator. The sequence continues at coordinate 65,440 of NW_027193699.1, read as the reverse complement.
ATGATGAAAAGTGTGATATGTTTTCAGGTATCTCCTATACTAATAGAGCCACATGCTCACCGGTTTGCCACATGATGTAGGCCTATGGACTGAACAAGAAACCACCAAAAATTTTAACCAGTCATCGTTCTCACAACACTGAGGACCAGTCATTCGAAATGACTTCTCCATGCATTTTATGCATTGGTAAAAGCACTATGATGAAAAGTGTGATATGTTTTCAGGTATCTCCTATACTAATAGAGCCACATGCTCACCGGTTTGCCACATGATGTAGGCCTATGGACTGAACAAGAAACCACCAAAAATTTTAACCAGTCATCGTTCTCACAACACTGAGGACCAGTCATTCGAAATGACTTCTCCATGCATTTTATGCATTGGTAAAAGCACTATGATGAAAAGTGTGATATGTTTTCAGGTATCTCCTATACTAATAGAGCCACATGCTCACCGGTTTGCCACATGATGTAGGCCTATGGACTGAACAAGAAACCACCAAAAATTTTAACCAGTCATCGTTCTCACAACACTGAGGACCAGTCATTCGAAATGACTTCTCCATGCATTTTATGCATTGGTAAAAGCACTATGATGAAAAGTGTGATATGTTTTCAGGTATCTCCTATACTAATAGAGCCACATGCTCACCGGTTTGCCACATGATGTAGGCCTATGGACTGAACAAGAAACCACCAAAAATTTTAACCAGTCATCGTTCTCACAACACTGAGGACCAGTCATTCGAAATGACTTCTCCATGCATTTTATGCATTGGTAAAAGCACTATGATGAAAAGTGTGATATGTTTTCAGGTATCTCCTATACTAATAGAGCCACATGCTCACCGGTTTGCCACATGATGTAGGCCTATGGACTGAACAAGAAACCACCAAAAATTTTAACCAGTCATCGTTCTCACAACACTGAGGACCAGTCATTCGAAATGACTTCTCCATGCATTTTATGCATTGGTAAAAGCACTATGATGAAAAGTGTGATATGTTTTCAGGTATCTCCTATACTAATAGAGCCACATGCTCACCGGTTTGCCACATGATGTAGGCCTATGGACTGAACAAGAAACCACCAAAAATTTTAACCAGTCATCGTTCTCACAACACTGAGGACCAGTCATTCGAAATGACTTCTCCATGCATTTTATGCATTGGTAAAAGCACTATGATGAAAAGTGTGATATGTTTTCAGGTATCTCCTATACTAATAGAGCCACATGCTCACCGGTTTGCCACATGATGTAGGCCTATGGACTGAACAAGAAACCACCAAAAATTTTAACCAGTCATCGTTCTCACAACACTGAGGACCAGTCATTCGAAATGACTTCTCCATGCATTTTATGCATTGGTAAAAGCACTATGATGAAAAGTGTGATATGTTTTCAGGTATCTCCTATACTAATAGAGCCACATGCTCACCGGTTTGCCACATGATGTAGGCCTATGGACTGAACAAGAAACCACCAAAAATTTTAACCAGTCATCGTTCTCACAACACTGAGGACCAGTCATTCGAAATGACTTCTCCATGCATTTTATGCATTGGTAAAAGCACTATGATGAAAAGTGTGATATGTTTTCAGGTATCTCCTATACTAATAGAGCCACATGCTCACCGGTTTGCCACATGATGTAGGCCTATGGACTGAACAAGAAACCACCAAAAATTTTAACCAGTCATCGTTCTCACAACACTGAGGACCAGTCATTCGAAATGACTTCTCCATGCATTTTATGCATTGGTAAAAGCACTATGATGAAAAGTGTGATATGTTTTCAGGTATCTCCTATACTAATAGAGCCACATGCTCACCGGTTTGCCACATGATGTAGGCCTATGGACTGAACAAGAAACCACCAAAAATTTTAACCAGTCATCGTTCTCACAACACTGAGGACCAGTCATTCGAAATGACTTCTCCATGCATTTTATGCATTGGTAAAAGCACTATGATGAAAAGTGTGATATGTTTTCAGGTATCTCCTATACTAATAGAGCCACATGCTCACCGGTTTGCCACATGATGTAGGCCTATGGACTGAACAAGAAACCACCAAAAATTTTAACCAGTCATCGTTCTCACAACACTGAGGACCAGTCATTCGAAATGACTTCTCCATGCATTTTATGCATTGGTAAAAGCACTATGATGAAAAGTGTGATATGTTTTCAGGTATCTCCTATACTAATAGAGCCACATGCTCACCGGTTTGCCACATGATGTAGGCCTATGGACTGAACAAGAAACCACCAAAAATTTTAACCAGTCATCGTTCTCACAACACTGAGGACCAGTCATTCGAAATGACTTCTCCATGCATTTTATGCATTGGTAAAAGCACTATGATGAAAAGTGTGATATGTTTTCAGGTATCTCCTATACTAATAGAGCCACATGCTCACCGGTTTGCCACATGATGTAGGCCTATGGACTGAACAAGAAACCACCAAAAATTTTAACCAGTCATCGTTCTCACAACACTGAGGACCAGTCATTCGAAATGACTTCTCCATGCATTTTATGCATTGGTAAAAGCACTATGATGAAAAGTGTGATATGTTTTCAGGTATCTCCTATACTAATAGAGCCACATGCTCACCGGTTTGCCACATGATGTAGGCCTATGGACTGAACAAGAAACCACCAAAAATTTTAACCAGTCATCGTTCTCACAACACTGAGGACCAGTCATTCGAAATGACTTCTCCATGCATTTTATGCATTGGTAAAAGCACTATGATGAAAAGTGTGATATGTTTTCAGGTATCTCCTATACTAATAGAGCCACATGCTCACCGGTTTGCCACATGATGTAGGCCTATGGACTGAACAAGAAACCACCAAAAATTTTAACCAGTCATCGTTCTCACAACACTGAGGACCAGTCATTCGAAATGACTTCTCCATGCATTTTATGCATTGGTAAAAGCACTATGATGAAAAGTGTGATATGTTTTCAGGTATCTCCTATACTAATAGAGCCACATGCTCACCGGTTTGCCACATGATGTAGGCCTATGGACTGAACAAGAAACCACCAAAAATTTTAACCAGTCATCGTTCTCACAACACTGAGGACCAGTCATTCGAAATGACTTCTCCATGCATTTTATGCATTGGTAAAAGCACTATGATGAAAAGTGTGATATGTTTTCAGGTATCTCCTATACTAATAGAGCCACATGCTCACCGGTTTGCCACATGATGTAGGCCTATGGACTGAACAAGAAACCACCAAAAATTTTAACCAGTCATCGTTCTCACAACACTGAGGACCAGTCATTCGAAATGACTTCTCCATGCATTTTATGCATTGGTAAAAGCACTATGATGAAAAGTGTGATATGTTTTCAGGTATCTCCTATACTAATAGAGCCACATGCTCACCGGTTTGCCACATGATGTAGGCCTATGGACTGAACAAGAAACCACCAAAAATTTTAACCAGTCATCGTTCTCACAACACTGAGGACCAGTCATTCGAAATGACTTCTCCATGCATTTTATGCATTGGTAAAAGCACTATGATGAAAAGTGTGATATGTTTTCAGGTATCTCCTATACTAATAGAGCCACATGCTCACCGGTTTGCCACATGATGTAGGCCTATGGACTGAACAAGAAACCACCAAAAATTTTAACCAGTCATCGTTCTCACAACACTGAGGACCAGTCATTCGAAATGACTTCTCCATGCATTTTATGCATTGGTAAAAGCACTATGATGAAAAGTGTGATATGTTTTCAGGTATCTCCTATACTAATAGAGCCACATGCTCACCGGTTTGCCACATGATGTAGGCCTATGGACTGAACAAGAAACCACCAAAAATTTTAACCAGTCATCGTTCTCACAACACTGAGGACCAGTCATTCGAAATGACTTCTCCATGCATTTTATGCATTGGTAAAAGCACTATGATGAAAAGTGTGATATGTTTTCAGGTATCTCCTATACTAATAGAGCCACATGCTCACCGGTTTGCCACATGATGTAGGCCTATGGACTGAACAAGAAACCACCAAAAATTTTAACCAGTCATCGTTCTCACAACACTGAGGACCAGTCATTCGAAATGACTTCTCCATGCATTTTATGCATTGGTAAAAGCACTATGATGAAAAGTGTGATATGTTTTCAGGTATCTCCTATACTAATAGAGCCACATGCTCACCGGTTTGCCACATGATGTAGGCCTATGGACTGAACAAGAAACCACCAAAAATTTTAACCAGTCATCGTTCTCACAACACTGAGGACCAGTCATTCGAAATGACTTCTCCATGCATTTTATGCATTGGTAAAAGCACTATGATGAAAAGTGTGATATGTTTTCAGGTATCTCCTATACTAATAGAGCCACATGCTCACCGGTTTGCCACATGATGTAGGCCTATGGACTGAACAAGAAACCACCAAAAATTTTAACCAGTCATCGTTCTCACAACACTGAGGACCAGTCATTCGAAATGACTTCTCCATGCATTTTATGCATTGGTAAAAGCACTATGATGAAAAGTGTGATATGTTTTCAGGTATCTCCTATACTAATAGAGCCACATGCTCACCGGTTTGCCACATGATGTAGGCCTATGGACTGAACAAGAAACCACCAAAAATTTTAACCAGTCATCGTTCTCACAACACTGAGGACCAGTCATTCGAAATGACTTCTCCATGCATTTTATGCATTGGTAAAAGCACTATGATGAAAAGTGTGATATGTTTTCAGGTATCTCCTATACTAATAGAGCCACATGCTCACCGGTTTGCCACATGATGTAGGCCTATGGACTGAACAAGAAACCACCAAAAATTTTAACCAGTCATCGTTCTCACAACACTGAGGACCAGTCATTCGAAATGACTTCTCCATGCATTTTATGCATTGGTAAAAGCACTATGATGAAAAGTGTGATATGTTTTCAGGTATCTCCTATACTAATAGAGCCACATGCTCACCGGTTTGCCACATGATGTAGGCCTATGGACTGAACAAGAAACCACCAAAAATTTTAACCAGTCATCGTTCTCACAACACTGAGGACCAGTCATTCGAAATGACTTCTCCATGCATTTTATGCATTGGTAAAAGCACTATGATGAAAAGTGTGATATGTTTTCAGGTATCTCCTATACTAATAGAGCCACATGCTCACCGGTTTGCCACATGATGTAGGCCTATGGACTGAACAAGAAACCACCAAAAATTTTAACCAGTCATCGTTCTCACAACACTGAGGACCAGTCATTCGAAATGACTTCTCCATGCATTTTATGCATTGGTAAAAGCACTATGATGAAAAGTGTGATATGTTTTCAGGTATCTCCTATACTAATAGAGCCACATGCTCACCGGTTTGCCACATGATGTAGGCCTATGGACTGAACAAGAAACCACCAAAAATTTTAACCAGTCATCGTTCTCACAACACTGAGGACCAGTCATTCGAAATGACTTCTCCATGCATTTTATGCATTGGTAAAAGCACTATGATGAAAAGTGTGATATGTTTTCAGGTATCTCCTATACTAATAGAGCCACATGCTCACCGGTTTGCCACATGATGTAGGCCTATGGACTGAACAAGAAACCACCAAAAATTTTAACCAGTCATCGTTCTCACAACACTGAGGACCAGTCATTCGAAATGACTTCTCCATGCATTTTATGCATTGGTAAAAGCACTATGATGAAAAGTGTGATATGTTTTCAGGTATCTCCTATACTAATAGAGCCACATGCTCACCGGTTTGCCACATGATGTAGGCCTATGGACTGAACAAGAAACCACCAAAAATTTTAACCAGTCATCGTTCTCACAACACTGAGGACCAGTCATTCGAAATGACTTCTCCATGCATTTTATGCATTGGTAAAAGCACTATGATGAAAAGTGTGATATGTTTTCAGGTATCTCCTATACTAATAGAGCCACATGCTCACCGGTTTGCCACATGATGTAGGCCTATGGACTGAACAAGAAACCACCAAAAATTTTAACCAGTCATCGTTCTCACAACACTGAGGACCAGTCATTCGAAATGACTTCTCCATGCATTTTATGCATTGGTAAAAGCACTATGATGAAAAGTGTGATATGTTTTCAGGTATCTCCTATACTAATAGAGCCACATGCTCACCGGTTTGCCACATGATGTAGGCCTATGGACTGAACAAGAAACCACCAAAAATTTTAACCAGTCATCGTTCTCACAACACTGAGGACCAGTCATTCGAAATGACTTCTCCATGCATTTTATGCATTGGTAAAAGCACTATGATGAAAAGTGTGATATGTTTTCAGGTATCTCCTATACTAATAGAGCCACATGCTCACCGGTTTGCCACATGATGTAGGCCTATGGACTGAACAAGAAACCACCAAAAATTTTAACCAGTCATCGTTCTCACAACACTGAGGACCAGTCATTCGAAATGACTTCTCCATGCATTTTATGCATTGGTAAAAGCACTATGATGAAAAGTGTGATATGTTTTCAGGTATCTCCTATACTAATAGAGCCACATGCTCACCGGTTTGCCACATGATGTAGGCCTATGGACTGAACAAGAAACCACCAAAAATTTTAACCAGTCATCGTTCTCACAACACTGAGGACCAGTCATTCGAAATGACTTCTCCATGCATTTTATGCATTGGTAAAAGCACTATGATGAAAAGTGTGATATGTTTTCAGGTATCTCCTATACTAATAGAGCCACATGCTCACCGGTTTGCCACATGATGTAGGCCTATGGACTGAACAAGAAACCACCAAAAATTTTAACCAGTCATCGTTCTCACAACACTGAGGACCAGTCATTCGAAATGACTTCTCCATGCATTTTATGCATTGGTAAAAGCACTATGATGAAAAGTGTGATATGTTTTCAGGTATCTCCTATACTAATAGAGCCACATGCTCACCGGTTTGCCACATGATGTAGGCCTATGGACTGAACAAGAAACCACCAAAAATTTTAACCAGTCATCGTTCTCACAACACTGAGGACCAGTCATTCGAAATGACTTCTCCATGCATTTTATGCATTGGTAAAAGCACTATGATGAAAAGTGTGATATGTTTTCAGGTATCTCCTATACTAATAGAGCCACATGCTCACCGGTTTGCCACATGATGTAGGCCTATGGACTGAACAAGAAACCACCAAAAATTTTAACCAGTCATCGTTCTCACAACACTGAGGACCAGTCATTCGAAATGACTTCTCCATGCATTTTATGCATTGGTAAAAGCACTATGATGAAAAGTGTGATATGTTTTCAGGTATCTCCTATACTAATAGAGCCACATGCTCACCGGTTTGCCACATGATGTAGGCCTATGGACTGAACAAGAAACCACCAAAAATTTTAACCAGTCATCGTTCTCACAACACTGAGGACCAGTCATTCGAAATGACTTCTCCATGCATTTTATGCATTGGTAAAAGCACTATGATGAAAAGTGTGATATGTTTTCAGGTATCTCCTATACTAATAGAGCCACATGCTCACCGGTTTGCCACATGATGTAGGCCTATGGACTGAACAAGAAACCACCAAAAATTTTAACCAGTCATCGTTCTCACAACACTGAGGACCAGTCATTCGAAATGACTTCTCCATGCATTTTATGCATTGGTAAAAGCACTATGATGAAAAGTGTGATATGTTTTCAGGTATCTCCTATACTAATAGAGCCACATGCTCACCGGTTTGCCACATGATGTAGGCCTATGGACTGAACAAGAAACCACCAAAAATTTTAACCAGTCATCGTTCTCACAACACTGAGGACCAGTCATTCGAAATGACTTCTCCATGCATTTTATGCATTGGTAAAAGCACTATGATGAAAAGTGTGATATGTTTTCAGGTATCTCCTATACTAATAGAGCCACATGCTCACCGGTTTGCCACATGATGTAGGCCTATGGACTGAACAAGAAACCACCAAAAATTTTAACCAGTCATCGTTCTCACAACACTGAGGACCAGTCATTCGAAATGACTTCTCCATGCATTTTATGCATTGGTAAAAGCACTATGATGAAAAGTGTGATATGTTTTCAGGTATCTCCTATACTAATAGAGCCACATGCTCACCGGTTTGCCACATGATGTAGGCCTATGGACTGAACAAGAAACCACCAAAAATTTTAACCAGTCATCGTTCTCACAACACTGAGGACCAGTCATTCGAAATGACTTCTCCATGCATTTTATGCATTGGTAAAAGCACTATGATGAAAAGTGTGATATGTTTTCAGGTATCTCCTATACTAATAGAGCCACATGCTCACCGGTTTGCCACATGATGTAGGCCTATGGACTGAACAAGAAACCACCAAAAATTTTAACCAGTCATCGTTCTCACAACACTGAGGACCAGTCATTCGAAATGACTTCTCCATGCATTTTATGCATTGGTAAAAGCACTATGATGAAAAGTGTGATATGTTTTCAGGTATCTCCTATACTAATAGAGCCACATGCTCACCGGTTTGCCACATGATGTAGGCCTATGGACTGAACAAGAAACCACCAAAAATTTTAACCAGTCATCGTTCTCACAACACTGAGGACCAGTCATTCGAAATGACTTCTCCATGCATTTTATGCATTGGTAAAAGCACTATGATGAAAAGTGTGATATGTTTTCAGGTATCTCCTATACTAATAGAGCCACATGCTCACCGGTTTGCCACATGATGTAGGCCTATGGACTGAACAAGAAACCACCAAAAATTTTAACCAGTCATCGTTCTCACAACACTGAGGACCAGTCATTCGAAATGACTTCTCCATGCATTTTATGCATTGGTAAAAGCACTATGATGAAAAGTGTGATATGTTTTCAGGTATCTCCTATACTAATAGAGCCACATGCTCACCGGTTTGCCACATGATGTAGGCCTATGGACTGAACAAGAAACCACCAAAAATTTTAACCAGTCATCGTTCTCACAACACTGAGGACCAGTCATTCGAAATGACTTCTCCATGCATTTTATGCATTGGTAAAAGCACTATGATGAAAAGTGTGATATGTTTTCAGGTATCTCCTATACTAATAGAGCCACATGCTCACCGGTTTGCCACATGATGTAGGCCTATGGACTGAACAAGAAACCACCAAAAATTTTAACCAGTCATCGTTCTCACAACACTGAGGACCAGTCATTCGAAATGACTTCTCCATGCATTTTATGCATTGGTAAAAGCACTATGATGAAAAGTGTGATATGTTTTCAGGTATCTCCTATACTAATAGAGCCACATGCTCAGCTCACGGTTTGCCACATGATGTAGGCCTATGGACTGAACAAGAAACCACCAAAAATTTTAACCAGTCATCGTTCTCACAACACTGAGGACCAGTCATTCGAAATGACTTCTCCATGCATTTTATGCATTGGTAAAAGCACTATGATGAAAAGTGTGATATGTTTTCAGGTATCTCCTATACTAATAGAGCCACATGCTCACCGGTTTGCCACATGATGTAGGCCTATGGACTGAACAAGAAACCACCAAAAATTTTAACCAGTCATCGTTCTCACAACACTGAGGACCAGTCATTCGAAATGACTTCTCCATGCATTTTATGCATTGGTAAAAGCACTATGATGAAAAGTGTGATATGTTTTCAGGTATCTCCTATACTAATAGAGCCACATGCTCACCGGTTTGCCACATGATGTAGGCCTATGGACTGAACAAGAAACCACCAAAAATTTTAACCAGTCATCGTTCTCACAACACTGAGGACCAGTCATTCGAAATGACTTCTCCATGCATTTTATGCATTGGTAAAAGCACTATGATGAAAAGTGTGATATGTTTTCAGGTATCTCCTATACTAATAGAGCCACATGCTCACCGGTTTGCCACATGATGTAGGCCTATGGACTGAACAAGAAACCACCAAAAATTTTAACCAGTCATCGTTCTCACAACACTGAGGACCAGTCATTCGAAATGACTTCTCCATGCATTTTATGCATTGGTAAAAGCACTATGATGAAAAGTGTGATATGTTTTCAGGTATCTCCTATACTAATAGAGCCACATGCTCACCGGTTTGCCACATGATGTAGGCCTATGGACTGAACAAGAAACCACCAAAAATTTTAACCAGTCATCGTTCTCACAACACTGAGGACCAGTCATTCGAAATGACTTCTCCATGCATTTTATGCATTGGTAAAAGCACTATGATGAAAAGTGTGATATGTTTTCAGGTATCTCCTATACTAATAGAGCCACATGCTCACCGGTTTGCCACATGATGTAGGCCTATGGACTGAACAAGAAACCACCAAAAATTTTAACCAGTCATCGTTCTCACAACACTGAGGACCAGTCATTCGAAATGACTTCTCCATGCATTTTATGCATTGGTAAAAGCACTATGATGAAAAGTGTGATATGTTTTCAGGTATCTCCTATACTAATAGAGCCACATGCTCACCGGTTTGCCACATGATGTAGGCCTATGGACTGAACAAGAAACCACCAAAAATTTTAACCAGTCATCGTTCTCACAACACTGAGGACCAGTCATTCGAAATGACTTCTCCATGCATTTTATGCATTGGTAAAAGCACTATGATGAAAAGTGTGATATGTTTTCAGGTATCTCCTATACTAATAGAGCCACATGCTCACCGGTTTGCCACATGATGTAGGCCTATGGACTGAACAAGAAACCACCAAAAATTTTAACCAGTCATCGTTCTCACAACACTGAGGACCAGTCATTCGAAATGACTTCTCCATGCATTTTATGCATTGGTAAAAGCACTATGATGAAAAGTGTGATATGTTTTCAGGTATCTCCTATACTAATAGAGCCACATGCTCACCGGTTTGCCACATGATGTAGGCCTATGGACTGAACAAGAAACCACCAAAAATTTTAACCAGTCATCGTTCTCACAACACTGAGGACCAGTCATTCGAAATGACTTCTCCATGCATTTTATGCATTGGTAAAAGCACTATGATGAAAAGTGTGATATGTTTTCAGGTATCTCCTATACTAATAGAGCCACATGCTCACCGGTTTGCCACATGATGTAGGCCTATGGACTGAACAAGAAACCACCAAAAATTTTAACCAGTCATCGTTCTCACAACACTGAGGACCAGTCATTCGAAATGACTTCTCCATGCATTTTATGCATTGGTAAAAGCACTATGATGAAAAGTGTGATATGTTTTCAGGTATCTCCTATACTAATAGAGCCACATGCTCACCGGTTTGCCACATGATGTAGGCCTATGGACTGAACAAGAAACCACCAAAAATTTTAACCAGTCATCGTTCTCACAACACTGAGGACCAGTCATTCGAAATGACTTCTCCATGCATTTTATGCATTGGTAAAAGCACTATGATGAAAAGTGTGATATGTTTTCAGGTATCTCCTATACTAATAGAGCCACATGCTCACCGGTTTGCCACATGATGTAGGCCTATGGACTGAACAAGAAACCACCAAAAATTTTAACCAGTCATCGTTCTCACAACACTGAGGACCAGTCATTCGAAATGACTTCTCCATGCATTTTATGCATTGGTAAAAGCACTATGATGAAAAGTGTGATATGTTTTCAGGTATCTCCTATACTAATAGAGCCACATGCTCACCGGTTTGCCACATGATGTAGGCCTATGGACTGAACAAGAAACCACCAAAAATTTTAACCAGTCATCGTTCTCACAACACTGAGGACCAGTCATTCGAAATGACTTCTCCATGCATTTTATGCATTGGTAAAAGCACTATGATGAAAAGTGTGATATGTTTTCAGGTATCTCCTATACTAATAGAGCCACATGCTCACCGGTTTGCCACATGATGTAGGCCTATGGACTGAACAAGAAACCACCAAAAATTTTAACCAGTCATCGTTCTCACAACACTGAGGACCAGTCATTCGAAATGACTTCTCCATGCATTTTATGCATTGGTAAAAGCACTATGATGAAAAGTGTGATATGTTTTCAGGTATCTCCTATACTAATAGAGCCACATGCTCACCGGTTTGCCACATGATGTAGGCCTATGGACTGAACAAGAAACCACCAAAAATTTTAACCAGTCATCGTTCTCACAACACTGAGGACCAGTCATTCGAAATGACTTCTCCATGCATTTTATGCATTGGTAAAAGCACTATGATGAAAAGTGTGATATGTTTTCAGGTATCTCCTATACTAATAGAGCCACATGCTCACCGGTTTGCCACATGATGTAGGCCTATGGACTGAACAAGAAACCACCAAAAATTTTAACCAGTCATCGTTCTCACAACACTGAGGACCAGTCATTCGAAATGACTTCTCCATGCATTTTATGCATTGGTAAAAGCACTATGATGAAAAGTGTGATATGTTTTCAGGTATCTCCTATACTAATAGAGCCACATGCTCACCGGTTTGCCACATGATGTAGGCCTATGGACTGAACAAGAAACCACCAAAAATTTTAACCAGTCATCGTTCTCACAACACTGAGGACCAGTCATTCGAAATGACTTCTCCATGCATTTTATGCATTGGTAAAAGCACTATGATGAAAAGTGTGATATGTTTTCAGGTATCTCCTATACTAATAGAGCCACATGCTCACCGGTTTGCCACATGATGTAGGCCTATGGACTGAACAAGAAACCACCAAAAATTTTAACCAGTCATCGTTCTCACAACACTGAGGACCAGTCATTCGAAATGACTTCTCCATGCATTTTATGCATTGGTAAAAGCACTATGATGAAAAGTGTGATATGTTTTCAGGTATCTCCTATACTAATAGAGCCACATGCTCACCGGTTTGCCACATGATGTAGGCCTATGGACTGAACAAGAAACCACCAAAAATTTTAACCAGTCATCGTTCTCACAACACTGAGGACCAGTCATTCGAAATGACTTCTCCATGCATTTTATGCATTGGTAAAAGCACTATGATGAAAAGTGTGATATGTTTTCAGGTATCTCCTATACTAATAGAGCCACATGCTCACCGGTTTGCCACATGATGTAGGCCTATGGACTGAACAAGAAACCACCAAAAATTTTAACCAGTCATCGTTCTCACAACACTGAGGACCAGTCATTCGAAATGACTTCTCCATGCATTTTATGCATTGGTAAAAGCACTATGATGAAAAGTGTGATATGTTTTCAGGTATCTCCTATACTAATAGAGCCACATGCTCACCGGTTTGCCACATGATGTAGGCCTATGGACTGAACAAGAAACCACCAAAAATTTTAACCAGTCATCGTTCTCACAACACTGAGGACCAGTCATTCGAAATGACTTCTCCATGCATTTTATGCATTGGTAAAAGCACTATGATGAAAAGTGTGATATGTTTTCAGGTATCTCCTATACTAATAGAGCCACATGCTCACCGGTTTGCCACATGATGTAGGCCTATGGACTGAACAAGAAACCACCAAAAATTTTAACCAGTCATCGTTCTCACAACACTGAGGACCAGTCATTCGAAATGACTTCTCCATGCATTTTATGCATTGGTAAAAGCACTATGATGAAAAGTGTGATATGTTTTCAGGTATCTCCTATACTAATAGAGCCACATGCTCACCGGTTTGCCACATGATGTAGGCCTATGGACTGAACAAGAAACCACCAAAAATTTTAACCAGTCATCGTTCTCACAACACTGAGGACCAGTCATTCGAAATGACTTCTCCATGCATTTTATGCATTGGTAAAAGCACTATGATGAAAAGTGTGATATGTTTTCAGGTATCTCCTATACTAATAGAGCCACATGCTCACCGGTTTGCCACATGATGTAGGCCTATGGACTGAACAAGAAACCACCAAAAATTTTAACCAGTCATCGTTCTCACAACACTGAGGACCAGTCATTCGAAATGACTTCTCCATGCATTTTATGCATTGGTAAAAGCACTATGATGAAAAGTGTGATATGTTTTCAGGTATCTCCTATACTAATAGAGCCACATGCTCACCGGTTTGCCACATGATGTAGGCCTATGGACTGAACAAGAAACCACCAAAAATTTTAACCAGTCATCGTTCTCACAACACTGAGGACCAGTCATTCGAAATGACTTCTCCATGCATTTTATGCATTGGTAAAAGCACTATGATGAAAAGTGTGATATGTTTTCAGGTATCTCCTATACTAATAGAGCCACATGCTCACCGGTTTGCCACATGATGTAGGCCTATGGACTGAACAAGAAACCACCAAAAATTTTAACCAGTCATCGTTCTCACAACACTGAGGACCAGTCATTCGAAATGACTTCTCCATGCATTTTATGCATTGGTAAAAGCACTATGATGAAAAGTGTGATATGTTTTCAGGTATCTCCTATACTAATAGAGCCACATGCTCACCGGTTTGCCACATGATGTAGGCCTATGGACTGAACAAGAAACCACCAAAAATTTTAACCAGTCATCGTTCTCACAACACTGAGGACCAGTCATTCGAAATGACTTCTCCATGCATTTTATGCATTGGTAAAAGCACTATGATGAAAAGTGTGATATGTTTTCAGGTATCTCCTATACTAATAGAGCCACATGCTCACCGGTTTGCCACATGATGTAGGCCTATGGACTGAACAAGAAACCACCAAAAATTTTAACCAGTCATCGTTCTCACAACACTGAGGACCAGTCATTCGAAATGACTTCTCCATGCATTTTATGCATTGGTAAAAGCACTATGATGAAAAGTGTGATATGTTTTCAGGTATCTCCTATACTAATAGAGCCACATGCTCACCGGTTTGCCACATGATGTAGGCCTATGGACTGAACAAGAAACCACCAAAAATTTTAACCAGTCATCGTTCTCACAACACTGAGGACCAGTCATTCGAAATGACTTCTCCATGCATTTTATGCATTGGTAAAAGCACTATGATGAAAAGTGTGATATGTTTTCAGGTATCTCCTATACTAATAGAGCCACATGCTCACCGGTTTGCCACATGATGTAGGCCTATGGACTGAACAAGAAACCACCAAAAATTTTAACCAGTCATCGTTCTCACAACACTGAGGACCAGTCATTCGAAATGACTTCTCCATGCATTTTATGCATTGGTAAAAGCACTATGATGAAAAGTGTGATATGTTTTCAGGTATCTCCTATACTAATAGAGCCACATGCTCACCGGTTTGCCACATGATGTAGGCCTATGGACTGAACAAGAAACCACCAAAAATTTTAACCAGTCATCGTTCTCACAACACTGAGGACCAGTCATTCGAAATGACTTCTCCATGCATTTTATGCATTGGTAAAAGCACTATGATGAAAAGTGTGATATGTTTTCAGGTATCTCCTATACTAATAGAGCCACATGCTCACCGGTTTGCCACATGATGTAGGCCTATGGACTGAACAAGAAACCACCAAAAATTTTAACCAGTCATCGTTCTCACAACACTGAGGACCAGTCATTCGAAATGACTTCTCCATGCATTTTATGCATTGGTAAAAGCACTATGATGAAAAGTGTGATATGTTTTCAGGTATCTCCTATACTAATAGAGCCACATGCTCACCGGTTTGCCACATGATGTAGGCCTATGGACTGAACAAGAAACCACCAAAAATTTTAACCAGTCATCGTTCTCACAACACTGAGGACCAGTCATTCGAAATGACTTCTCCATGCATTTTATGCATTGGTAAAAGCACTATGATGAAAAGTGTGATATGTTTTCAGGTATCTCCTATACTAATAGAGCCACATGCTCACCGGTTTGCCACATGATGTAGGCCTATGGACTGAACAAGAAACCACCAAAAATTTTAACCAGTCATCGTTCTCACAACACTGAGGACCAGTCATTCGAAATGACTTCTCCATGCATTTTATGCATTGGTAAAAGCACTATGATGAAAAGTGTGATATGTTTTCAGGTATCTCCTATACTAATAGAGCCACATGCTCACCGGTTTGCCACATGATGTAGGCCTATGGACTGAACAAGAAACCACCAAAAATTTTAACCAGTCATCGTTCTCACAACACTGAGGACCAGTCATTCGAAATGACTTCTCCATGCATTTTATGCATTGGTAAAAGCACTATGATGAAAAGTGTGATATGTTTTCAGGTATCTCCTATACTAATAGAGCCACATGCTCACCGGTTTGCCACATGATGTAGGCCTATGGACTGAACAAGAAACCACCAAAAATTTTAACCAGTCATCGTTCTCACAACACTGAGGACCAGTCATTCGAAATGACTTCTCCATGCATTTTATGCATTGGTAAAAGCACTATGATGAAAAGTGTGATATGTTTTCAGGTATCTCCTATACTAATAGAGCCACATGCTCACCGGTTTGCCACATGATGTAGGCCTATGGACTGAACAAGAAACCACCAAAAATTTTAACCAGTCATCGTTCTCACAACACTGAGGACCAGTCATTCGAAATGACTTCTCCATGCATTTTATGCATTGGTAAAAGCACTATGATGAAAAGTGTGATATGTTTTCAGGTATCTCCTATACTAATAGAGCCACATGCTCACCGGTTTGCCACATGATGTAGGCCTATGGACTGAACAAGAAACCACCAAAAATTTTAACCAGTCATCGTTCTCACAACACTGAGGACCAGTCATTCGAAATGACTTCTCCATGCATTTTATGCATTGGTAAAAGCACTATGATGAAAAGTGTGATATGTTTTCAGGTATCTCCTATACTAATAGAGCCACATGCTCACCGGTTTGCCACATGATGTAGGCCTATGGACTGAACAAGAAACCACCAAAAATTTTAACCAGTCATCGTTCTCACAACACTGAGGACCAGTCATTCGAAATGACTTCTCCATGCATTTTATGCATTGGTAAAAGCACTATGATGAAAAGTGTGATATGTTTTCAGGTATCTCCTATACTAATAGAGCCACATGCTCACCGGTTTGCCACATGATGTAGGCCTATGGACTGAACAAGAAACCACCAAAAATTTTAACCAGTCATCGTTCTCACAACACTGAGGACCAGTCATTCGAAATGACTTCTCCATGCATTTTATGCATTGGTAAAAGCACTATGATGAAAAGTGTGATATGTTTTCAGGTATCTCCTATACTAATAGAGCCACATGCTCACCGGTTTGCCACATGATGTAGGCCTATGGACTGAACAAGAAACCACCAAAAATTTTAACCAGTCATCGTTCTCACAACACTGAGGACCAGTCATTCGAAATGACTTCTCCATGCATTTTATGCATTGGTAAAAGCACTATGATGAAAAGTGTGATATGTTTTCAGGTATCTCCTATACTAATAGAGCCACATGCTCACCGGTTTGCCACATGATGTAGGCCTATGGACTGAACAAGAAACCACCAAAAATTTTAACCAGTCATCGTTCTCACAACACTGAGGACCAGTCATTCGAAATGACTTCTCCATGCATTTTATGCATTGGTAAAAGCACTATGATGAAAAGTGTGATATGTTTTCAGGTATCTCCTATACTAATAGAGCCACATGCTCACCGGTTTGCCACATGATGTAGGCCTATGGACTGAACAAGAAACCACCAAAAATTTTAACCAGTCATCGTTCTCACAACACTGAGGACCAGTCATTCGAAATGACTTCTCCATGCATTTTATGCATTGGTAAAAGCACTATGATGAAAAGTGTGATATGTTTTCAGGTATCTCCTATACTAATAGAGCCACATGCTCACCGGTTTGCCACATGATGTAGGCCTATGGACTGAACAAGAAACCACCAAAAATTTTAACCAGTCATCGTTCTCACAACACTGAGGACCAGTCATTCGAAATGACTTCTCCATGCATTTTATGCATTGGTAAAAGCACTATGATGAAAAGTGTGATATGTTTTCAGGTATCTCCTATACTAATAGAGCCACATGCTCACCGGTTTGCCACATGATGTAGGCCTATGGACTGAACAAGAAACCACCAAAAATTTTAACCAGTCATCGTTCTCACAACACTGAGGACCAGTCATTCGAAATGACTTCTCCATGCATTTTATGCATTGGTAAAAGCACTATGATGAAAAGTGTGATATGTTTTCAGGTATCTCCTATACTAATAGAGCCACATGCTCACCGGTTTGCCACATGATGTAGGCCTATGGACTGAACAAGAAACCACCAAAAATTTTAACCAGTCATCGTTCTCACAACACTGAGGACCAGTCATTCGAAATGACTTCTCCATGCATTTTATGCATTGGTAAAAGCACTATGATGAAAAGTGTGATATGTTTTCAGGTATCTCCTATACTAATAGAGCCACATGCTCACCGGTTTGCCACATGATGTAGGCCTATGGACTGAACAAGAAACCACCAAAAATTTTAACCAGTCATCGTTCTCACAACACTGAGGACCAGTCATTCGAAATGACTTCTCCATGCATTTTATGCATTGGTAAAAGCACTATGATGAAAAGTGTGATATGTTTTCAGGTATCTCCTATACTAATAGAGCCACATGCTCACCGGTTTGCCACATGATGTAGGCCTATGGACTGAACAAGAAACCACCAAAAATTTTAACCAGTCATCGTTCTCACAACACTGAGGACCAGTCATTCGAAATGACTTCTCCATGCATTTTATGCATTGGTAAAAGCACTATGATGAAAAGTGTGATATGTTTTCAGGTATCTCCTATACTAATAGAGCCACATGCTCACCGGTTTGCCACATGATGTAGGCCTATGGACTGAACAAGAAACCACCAAAAATTTTAACCAGTCATCGTTCTCACAACACTGAGGACCAGTCATTCGAAATGACTTCTCCATGCATTTTATGCATTGGTAAAAGCACTATGATGAAAAGTGTGATATGTTTTCAGGTATCTCCTATACTAATAGAGCCACATGCTCACCGGTTTGCCACATGATGTAGGCCTATGGACTGAACAAGAAACCACCAAAAATTTTAACCAGTCATCGTTCTCACAACACTGAGGACCAGTCATTCGAAATGACTTCTCCATGCATTTTATGCATTGGTAAAAGCACTATGATGAAAAGTGTGATATGTTTTCAGGTATCTCCTATACTAATAGAGCCACATGCTCACCGGTTTGCCACATGATGTAGGCCTATGGACTGAACAAGAAACCACCAAAAATTTTAACCAGTCATCGTTCTCACAACACTGAGGACCAGTCATTCGAAATGACTTCTCCATGCATTTTATGCATTGGTAAAAGCACTATGATGAAAAGTGTGATATGTTTTCAGGTATCTCCTATACTAATAGAGCCACATGCTCACCGGTTTGCCACATGATGTAGGCCTATGGACTGAACAAGAAACCACCAAAAATTTTAACCAGTCATCGTTCTCACAACACTGAGGCTGAGGACCAGTCATTCGAAATGACTTCTCCATGCATTTTATGCATTGCTAAAAGCACTATGATGAAAAGTGTGATATGTTTTCAGGTATCTCCTATACTAATAGAGCCACATGCTCACCGGTTTGCCACATGATGTAGGCCTATGGACTGAACAAGAAACCACCAAAAATTTTAACCAGTCATCGTTCTCACAACACTGAGGACCAGTCATTCGAAATGACTTCTCCATGCATTTTATGCAATGGTAAAAGCACTATGATGAAAAGTGTGATATGTTTTCAGGTATCTCCTATACTAATAGAGCCACATGCTCACCGGTTTGCCACATGATGTAGGCCTATGGACTGAACAAGAAACCACCAAAAATTTTAACCAGTCATCGTTCTCACAACACTGAGGACCAGTCATTCGAAATGACTTCTCCATGCATTTTATGCATTGGTAAAAGCACTATGATGAAAAGTGTGATATGTTTTCAGGTATCTCCTATACTAATAGAGCCACATGCTCACCGGTTTGCCACATGATGTAGGCCTATGGACTGAACAAGAAACCACCAAAAATTTTAACCAGTCATCGTTCTCACAACACTGAGGACCAGCCATTCGAAATGACTTCTCCATGCATTTTATGCATTGGTAAAAGCACTATGATGAAAAGTGTGATATGTTTTCAGGTATCTCCTATACTAATAGAGCCACATGCTCACCGGTTTGCCACATGATGTAGGCCTATGGACTGAACAAGAAACCACCAAAAATTTTAACCAGTCATCGTTCTCACAACACTGAGGACCAGTCATTCGAAATGACTTCTCCATGCATTTTATGCATTGGTAAAAGCACTATGATGAAAAGTGTGATATGTTTTCAGGTATCTCCTATACTAATAGAGCCACATGCTCACCGGTTTGCCACATGATGTAGGCCTATGGACTGAACAAGAAACCACCAAAAATTTTAACCAGTCATCGTTCTCACAACACTGAGGACCAGTCATTCGAAATGACTTCTCCATGCATTTTATGCATTGGTAAAAGCACTATGATGAAAAGTGTGATATGTTTTCAGGTATCTCCTATATTATTAGAGCCACATGCTCACCGGTTTGCCACATGATGTAGGCCTGTGGACTGAACAAGAAACCACCAAAAATTTTAACCAGTCATCGTTCTCACAACACTGAGGACCAGTCATTCGAAATGACTTCTCCATGCATTTTATGCATTGGTAAAAGCACTATGATGAAAAGTGTGATATGTTTTCAGGTATCTCCTATACTAATAGAGCCACATGCTCACCGGTTTGTCACATGATGTAGGCCTATGGACTGAACAAGAAACCACCAAAAATTTTAACCAGTCATCGTTCTCACAACACTGAGGACCAGTCATTCGAAATGACTTCTCCATGCATTTTATGCATTGGTAAAAGCACTATGATGAAAAGTGTGATATGTTTTCAGGTATCTCCTATACTAATAGAGCCATATGCTCACCGGTTTGCCACATGATGTAGGCCTATGGACTGAACAAGAAACCACCAAAAATTTTAACCAGTCATCGTTCTCACAACACTGAGGACCAGTCATTCGAAATGACTTCTCCATGCATTTTATGCATTGGTAAAAGCACTATGATGAAAAGTGTGATATGTTTTCAGGTATCTCCTATACTAATAGAGCCACATGCTCACCGGTTTGCCACATGATGTAGGCCTATGGACTGAACAAGAAACCACCAAAAATTTTAACCAGTCATTGTTCTCACAACACTGAGGACCAGTCATTCGAAATGACTTCTCCATGCATTTTATGCATTGGTAAAAGCACTATGATGAAAAGTGTGATATGTTTTCAGGTATCTCCTATACTAATAGAGCCACATGCTCACCGGTTTGCCACATGATGTAGGCCTATGGACTGAACAAGAAACCACCAAAAATTTTAACCAGTCATCGTTCTCACAACACTGAGGACCAGTCATTCGAAATGACTTCTCCATGCATTTTATGCATTGGTAAAAGCACTATGATGAAAAGTGTGATATGTTTTCAGGTATCTCCTATACTAATAGAGCCACATGCTCACCGGTTTGCCACATGATGTAGGCCTATGGACTGAACAAGAAACCACCAAAAATTTTAACCAGTCATCGTTCTCACAACACTGAGGACCAGTCATTCGAAATGACTTCTCCATGCATTTTATGCATTGGTAAAAGCACTATGATGAAAAGTGTGATATGTTTTCAGGTATCTCCTATACTAATAGAGCCACATGCTCACCGGTTTGCCACATGATGTAGGCCTATGGACTGAACAAGAAACCACCAAAAATTTTAACCAGTCATCGTTCTCACAACACTGAGGACCAGTCATTCGAAATGACTTCTCCATGCATTTTATGCATTGGTAAAAGCACTATGATGAAAAGTGTGATATGTTTTCAGGTATCTCCTATACTAATAGAGCCACATGCTCACCGGTTTGCCACATGATGTAGGCCTATGGACTGAACAAGAAACCACCCAAAATTTTAACCAGTCATCGTTCTCACAACACTGAGGACCAGTCATTCGAAATGACTTCTCCATGCATTTTATGCATTGGTAAAAGCACTATGATGAAAAGTGTGATATGTTTTCAGGTATCTCCTATACTAATAGAGCCACATGCTCACCGGTTTGCCACATGATGTAGGCCTATGGACTGAACAAGAAACCACCAAAAATTTTAACCAGTCATCGTTCTCACAACACTGAGGACCAGTCATTCGAAATGACTTCTCCATGCATTTTATGCATTGGTAAAAGCACTATGATGAAAAGTGTGATATGTTTTCAGGTATCTCCTATACTAATAGAGCCACATGCTCACCGGTTTGCCACATGATGTAGGCCTATGGACTGAACAAGAAACCACCAAAAATTTTAACCAGTCGTCGTTCTCACAACACTGAGGACCAGTCATTCGAAATGACTTCTCCATGCATTTTATGCATTGGTAAAAGCACTATGATGAAAAGTGTGATATGTTTTCAGGTATCTCCTATACTAATAGAGCCACATGCTCACCGGTTTGCCACATGATGTAGACCTATGGACTGAACAAGAAACCACCAAAAATTTTAACCAGTCATCGTTCTCACAACACTGAGGACCAGTCATTCGAAATGACTTCTCCATGCATTTTATGCATTGGTAAAAGCACTATGATGAAAAGTGTGATATGTTTTCAGGTATCTCCTATACTAATAGAGCCACATGCTCACCGGTTTGCCACATGATGTAGGCCTATGGACTGAACAAGAAACCACCAAAAATTTTAACCAGTCATTGTTCTCACAACACTGAGGACCAGTCATTCGAAATGACTTCTCCATGCATTTTATGCATTGGTAAAAGCACTATGATGAAAAGTGTGATATGTTTTCAGGTATCTCCTATACTAAAAGAGCCACATGCTCACCGATTTGCCACATGATGTAGGCCTATGGACTGAACAAGAAACCACCAAAAATTTTAACCAGTCATCGTTCTCACAACACTGAGGACCAGTCATTCGAAATGACTTCTCCATGCATTTTATGCATTGGTAAAAGCACTATGATGAAAAGTGTGATATGTTTTCAGGTATCTCCTATACTAATAGAGCCACATGCTCACCGGTTTGCCACATGATGTAGGCCTATGGACTGAACAAGAAACCACCAAAAATTTTAACCAGTCATCGTTCTCACAACACTGAGGACCAGTCATTCGAAATGACTTCTCCATGCATTTTATGCATTGGTAAAAGCACTATGATGAAAAGTGTGATATGTTTTCAGGTATCTCCTATACTGATAGAGCCACATGCTCACCGGTCCGGTTTGCCACATGATGTAGGCCTATGGACTGAACAAGAAACCACCAAAAATTTTAACCAGTCATCGTTCTCACAACACTGAGGACCAGTCATTCGAAATGACTTCTCCATGCATTTTATGCATTGGTAAAAGCACTATGATGAAAAGTGTGATATGTTTTCAGGTATCTCCTATACTAATAGAGCCACATGCTCACCGGTTTGCCACATGATGTAGGCCTATGGACTGAACAAGAAACCACCAAAAATTTTAACCAGTCATCGTTCTCACAACACTGAGGACCAGTCATTCGAAATGACTTCTCCATGCATTTTATGCATTGGTAAAAGCACTATGATGAAAAGTGTGATATGTTTTCAGGTATCTCCTATACTAATAGAGCCACATGCTCACCGGTTTGCCACATGATGTAGGCCTATGGACTGAACAAGAAACCACCAAAAATTTTAACCAGTCATCGTTCTCACAACACTGAGGACCAGTCATTCGAAATGACTTCTCCATGCATTTTATGCATTGGTAAAAGCACTATGATGAAAAGTGTGATATGTTTTCAGGTATCTCCTATACTAATAGCGTCACATGCTCACCGGTTTGCCACATGATGTAGGCCTATGGACTGAACAAGAAACCACCAAAAATTTTAACCAGTCATCGTTCTCACAACACTGAGGACCAGTCATTCGAAATGACTTCTCCATGCATTTTGTGCATTGGTAAAAGCACTATGATGAAAAGTGTGATATGTTTTCAGGTATCTCCTATACTAATAGAGCCATATGCTCACCGGTTTGCCACATGCTGTAGGCCTATGGACTGAACAAGAAACCACCAAAAATTTTAACCAGTCATCGTTCTCACAACACTGAGGACCAGTCATTCGAAATGACTTCTCCATGCATTTTATGCATTGGTAAAAGCACTATGATGAAAAGTGTGATATGTTTTCAGGTATCTCCTATACTAATAGAGCCACATGCTCACCGGTTTGCCACATGATGTAGGCCTATGGACTGAACAAGAAACCACCAAAAATTTTAACCAGTCATCATTCTCACAACACTGAGGACCAGTCATTCGAAATGACTTCTCCATGCATTTTATGCATTGGTAAAAGCACTATGATGAAAAGTGTGATATGTTTTCAGGTATCTCCTATACTAATAGAGCCACATGCTCACCGGTTTGCCACATGATGTAGGCCTATGGACTGAACAAGAAACCACCAAAAATTTTAACCAGTCATCGTTCTCACAACACTGAGGACCAGTCATTCGAAATGACTTCTCCATGCATTTTATGCATTGGTAAAAGCACTATGATGAAAAGTGTGATATGTTTTCAGGTATCTCCTATACTAATAGAGCCACATGCTCACCGGTTTGCCACATGATGTAGGCCTATGGACTGAACAAGAAACCACCAAAAATTTTAACCAGTCATCGTTCTCACAACACTGAGGACCAGTCATCCGAAATGACTTCTCCATGCATTTTATGCATTGGTAAAAGCACTATGATGAAAAGTGTGATATGTTTTCAGGTATCTCCTATACTAATAGAGCCACATGCTCACCGGTTTGCCACATGATGTAGGCCTATGGACTGAACAAGAAACCACCAAAAATTTTAACCAGTCATCGTTCTCACAACACTGAGGACCAGTCATTCGAAATGACTTCTCCATGCATTTTATGCATTGGTAAAAGCACTATGATGAAAAGTGTGATATGTTTTCAGGTATCTCCTATACTAATAGAGCCACATGCTCACCGGTTTGCCACATGCTGTAGGCCTATGGACTGAACAAGAAACCACCAAAAATTTTAACCAGTCATCGTTCTCACAACACTGAGGACCAGTCATTCGAAATGACTTCTCCATGCATTTTATGCATTGGTAAAAGCACTATGATGAAAAGTGTGATATGTTTTCAGGTATCTCCTATACTAATAGAGCCACATGCTCACCGGTTTGCCACATGATGTAGGCCTATGGACTGAACAAGAAACCACCAAAAATTTTAACCAGTCATCGTTCTCACAACACTGAGGACCAGTCATTCGAAATGACCTCTCCATGCATTTTATGCATTGGTAAAAGCACTATGATGAAAAGTGTGATATGTTTTCAGGTATCTCCTATTCTAATAGAGCCACATGCTCACCGGTTTGCCACATGATGTAGGCCTATGGACTGAACAAGAAACCACCAAAAATTTTAACCAGTCATCGTTCTCACAACACTGAGGACCAGTCATTCGAAATGACTTCTCCATGCATTTTATGCATTGGTAAAAGCACTATGATGAAAAGTGTGATATGTTTTCAGGTATCTCCTATACTAATAGAGCCACATGCTCACCGGTTTGCCACATGATGTAGGCCTATGGACTGAACAAGAAACCACCAAAAATTTTAACCAGTCATTGTTCTCACAACACTGAGGACCAGTCATTCGAAATGACTTCTCCATGCATTTTATGCATTGGTAAAAGCACTATGATGAAAAGTGTGATATGTTTTCAGGTATCTCCTATACTAATAGAGCCACATGCTCACCGGTTTGCCACATGATGTAGGCCTATAGACTGAACAAGAAACCACCAAAAATTTTAACCAGTCATCGTTCTCACAACACTGAGGACCAGTCATTCGAAATGACTTCTCCATGCATTTTATGCATTGGTAAAAGCACTATGATGAAAAGTGTGATATGTTTTCAGGTATCTCCTATACTAATAGAGCCACATGCTCACCGGTTTGCCACATGATGTAGGCCTATGGACTGAACAAGAAACCACCAAAAATTTTAACCAGTCATCGTTCTCACAACACTGAGGACCAGTCATTCGAAATGACTTCTCCATGCATTTTATGCATTGGTAAAAGCACTATGATGAAAAGTGTGATATGTTTTCAGGTATCTCCTATACTAATAGAGCCACATGCTCACCGGTTTGCCACATGATGTAGGCCTATGGACTGAACAAGAAACCACCAAAAATTTTAACCAGTCATCGTTCTCACAACGCTGAGGACCAGTCATTCGAAATGACTTCTCCATGCATTTTATGCATTGGTAAAAGCACTATGATGAAAAGTGTGATATGTTTTCAGGTATCTCCTATACTAATAGAGACACATGCTCACCGGTTTGCCACATGATGTAGGCCTATGGACTGAACAAGAAACCACCAAAAATTTTAACCAGTCATCGTTCTCACAACACTGAGGACCAGTCATTCGAAATGACTTCTCCATGCATTTTATGCATTGGTAAAAGCACTATGATGAAAAGTGTGATATGTTTTCAGGTATCTCCTATACTAATAGAGCCACATGCTCACCGGTTTGCCACATGATGTAGGCCTATGGACTGAACAAGAAACCACCAAAAATTTTAACCAGTCATCGTTCTCACAACGCTGAGGACCAGTCATTCGAAATGACTTCTCCATGCATTTTATGCATTGGTAAAAGCACTATGATGAAAAGTGTGATATGTTTTCAGGTATCTCCTATACTAAAAGAGCCACATGCTCACCGGTTTGCCACATGATGTAGGCCTATGGACTGAACAAGAAACCACCAAAAATTTTAACCAGTCATCGTTCTCACAACACTGAGGACCAGTCATTCGAAATGACTTCTCCATGCATTTTATGCATTGGTAAAAGCACTATGATGAAAAGTGTGATATGTTTTCAGGTATCTCCTATACTAATAGAGCCACATGCTCACTGGTTTGCCACATGATGTAGGCCTATGGACTGAACAAGAAACCACCAAAAATTTTAACCAGTCATCGTTCTCACAACACTGAGGACCAGTCATTCGAAATGACTTCTCCATGCATTTTATGCATTGGTAAAAGCACTATGATGAAAAGTGTGATATGTTTTCAGGTATCTCCTATACTAATAGAGCCACATGCTCACCGGTTTGCCACATGATGTAGGCCTATGGACTGAACAAGAAACCACCAAAAATTTTAACCAGTCATCGTTCTCACAACACTGAGGACCAGTCATTCGAAATGACTTCTCCATGCATTTTATGCATTGGTAAAAGCACTATGATGAAAAGTGTGATATGTTTTCAGGTATCTCCTATACTAATAGAGCCACATGCTCACCGGTTTGCCACATGATGTAGGCCTATGGACTGAACAAGAAACCACCAAAAATTTTAACCAGTCATCGCTCTCACAACACTGAGGACCAGTCATTCGAAATGACTTCTCCATGCATTTTATGCATTGGTAAAAGCACTATGATGAAAAGTGTGATATGTTTTCAGGTATCTCCTATACTAATAGAGCCACATGCTCACCGGTTTGCCACATGATGTAGGCCTATGGACTGAACAAGAAACCACCAAAAATTTTAACCAGTCATCGTTCTCACAACACTGAGGACCAGTCATTCGAAATGACTTCTCCATGCATTTTATGCATTGGTAAAAGCACTATGATGAAAAGTGTGATATGTTTTCAGGTATCTCCTATACTAATAGAGCCACATGCTCACCGGTTTGCCACATGATGTAGGCCTATGGACTGAACAAGAAACCACCAAAAATTTTAACCAGTCATCGTTCTCACAACACTGAGGACCAGTCATTCGAAATGACTTCTCCATGCATTTTATGCATTGGTAAAAGCACTATGATGAAAAGTGTGATATGTTTTCAGGTATCTCCTATACTAATAGAGCCACATGCTCACCGGTTTGCCACATGATGTAGGCCTATGGACTGAACAAGAAACCACCAAAAATTTTAACCAGTCATCGTTCTCACAACACTGAGGACCAGTCATTCGAAATGACTTCTCCATGCATTTTATGCATTGGTAAAAGCACTATGATGAAAAGTGTGATATGTTGTCAGGTATCTCCTATACTAATAGAGCCACATGCTCACCGGTTTGCCACATGATGTAGGCCTATGGACTGAACAAGAAACCACCAAAAATTTTAACCAGTCATCGTTCTCACAACACTGAGGACCAGTCATTCGAAATGACTTCTCCATGCATTTTATGCATTGGTAAAAGCACTACGATGAAAAGTGTGATATGTTTTCAGGTATCTCCTATACTAATAGAGCCACATGCTCACCGGTTTGCCACATGATGTAGGCCTATGGACTGAACAAGAAACCACCAAAAATTTTAACCAGTCATCGTTCTCACAACACTGAGGACCAGTCATTCGAAATGACTTCTCCATGCATTTTATGCATTGGTAAAAGCACTATGATGAAAAGTGTGATATGTTTTCAGGTATCTCCTATACTAATAGAGCCACATGCTCACCGGTTTGCCACATGATGTAGGCCTATGGACTGAACAAGAAACCACCAAAAATTTTAACCAGTCATCGTTCTCACAACACTGAGGACCAGTCATTCGAAATGACTTCTCCATGCATTTTATGCATTGGTAAAAGCACTATGATGAAAAGTGTGATATGTTTTCAGGTATCTCCTATACTAATAGCGCCACATGCTCACCGGTTTGCCACATGATGTAGGCCTATGGACTGAACAAGAAACCACCAAAAATTTTAACCAGTCATCGTTCTCACAACACTGAGGACCAGTCATTCGAAATGACTTCTCCATGCATTTTATGCATTGGTAAAAGCACTATGATGAAAAGTGTGATATGTTTTCAGGTATCTCCTATACTAATAGAGCCACATGCTCACCGGTTTGCCACATGATGTAGGCCTATGGACTGAACAAGAAACCACCAAAAATTTTAACCAGTCATCGTTCTCACAACACTGAGGACCAGTCATTCGAAATGACTTCTCCATGCATTTTATGCATTGGTAAAAGCACTATGATGAAAAGTGTGATATGTTTTCAGGTATCTCCTGTACTAATAGAGCCACATGCTCACCGGTTTGCCACATGATGTAGGCCTATGGACTGAACAAGAAACCACCAAAAATTTTAACCAGTCATCGTTCTCACAACACTGAGGACCAGTCATTCTAAATGACTTCTCCATGCATTTTATGCATTGGTAAAAGCACTATGATGAAAAGTGTGATATGTTTTCAGGTATCTCCTATACTAATAGAGCCACATGCTCACCGTTTGCCACATGATGTAGGCCTATGGACTGAACAAGAAACCACCAAAAATTTTAACCAGTCATCGTTCTCACAACACTGAGGACCAGTCATTCGAAATGACTTCTCCATGCATTTTATGCATTGGTAAAAGCACTATGATGAAAAGTGTGATATGTTTTCAGGTATCTCCTATACTAATAGCGCCACATGCTCACCGGTTTGCCACATGATGTAGGCCTATGGACTGAACAAGAAACCACCAAAAATTTTAACCAGTCATCGTTCTCACAACACTGAGGACCAGTCATTCGAAATGACTTCTCCATGCATTTTATGCATTGGTAAAAGCACTATGATGAAAAGTGTGATATGTTTTCAGGTATCTCCTATACTAATAGAGCCACATGCTCACCGGTTTGCCACATGGTGTAGGCCTATGGACTGAACAAGAAACCACCAAAAATTTTAACCAGTCATCGTTCTCACAACACTGAGGACCAGTCATTCGAAATGACTTCTCCATGCATTTTATGCATTGGTAAAAGCACTATGATGAAAAGTGTGATATGTTTTCAGGTATCTCCTATACTAATAGAGCCACATGCTCACCGGTTTGCCACATGATGTAGGCCTATGGACTGAACAAGAAACCACCAAAAATTTTAACCAGTCATCGTTCTCACAACACTGAGGACCAGTCATTCGAAATGACTTCTCCATGCATTTTATGCATTGGTAAAAGCACTATGATGAAAAGTGTGATATGTTTTCAGGTATCTCCTATACTAATAGAGCCACATGCTCACCGGTTTGCCACATGATGTGGGCCTATGGACTGAACAAGAAACCACCAAAAATTTTAACCAGTCATCGTTCTCACAACACTGAGGACCAGTCATTCGAAATGACTTCTCCATGCATTTTATGCATTGGTAAAAGCACTATGATGAAAAGTGTGATATGTTTTCAGGTATCTCCTATACTAATAGAGCCACATGCTCACCGGTTTGCCACATGATGTAGGCCTATGGACTGAACAAGAAACCACCAAAAATTTTAACCAGTCATCGTTCTCACAACACTGAGGACCAGTCATTCGAAATGACTTCTCCATGCATTTTATGCATTGGTAAAACCACTATGATGAAAAGTGTGATATGTTTTCAGGTATCTCCTATACTAATAGAGCCACATGCTCACCGGTTTGCCACATGATGTAGGCCTATGGACTGAACAAGAAACCACCAAAAATTTTAACCAGTCATCGTTCTCACAACACTGAGGACCAGTCATTCGAAATGACTTCTCCATGCATTTTATGCATTAGTAAAAGCACTATGATGAAAAGTGTGATATGTTTTCAGGTATCTCCTATACTAATAGAGCCACATGCTCACCGGTTTGCCACATGATGTAGGCCTATGGACTGAACAAGAAACCACCAAAAATTTTAACCAGTCATCCTTCTCACAACACTGAGGACCAGTCATTCGAAATGACTTCTCCATGCATTTTATGCATTGGTAAAAGCACTATGATGAAAAGTGTGATATGTTTTCAGGTATCTCCTATACTAATAGAGCCACATGCTCACCGGTTTGCCACATGATGTAGGCCTATGGACTGAACAAGAAACCACCAAAAATTTTAACCAGTCATCGTTCTCACAACACTGAGGACCAGTCATTCGAAATGACTTCTCCATGCATTTTATGCATTGGTAAAAGCACTATGATGAAAAGTGTGATATGTTTTCAGGTATCTCCTATACTAATAGAGCCACATGCTCACCGGTTTGCCACATGATGTAGGCCTATGGACTGAACAAGAAACCACCAAAAA
The DNA here is from genome assembly GCF_032444005.1 of Ranitomeya imitator. Taxonomy (NCBI): domain Eukaryota; kingdom Metazoa; phylum Chordata; class Amphibia; order Anura; family Dendrobatidae; genus Ranitomeya; species Ranitomeya imitator. Next base: position 34,189 of record NW_027193699.1, on the reverse strand, counting down.
TTTTAACCAGTCATCGCTCTCACAACACTGAGGACCAGTCATTCGAAATGACTTCTCCATGCATTTTATGCATTGCTAAAAGCACTATGATGAAAAGTGTGATATGTTTTCAGGTATCTCCTATACTAATAGAGCCACATGCTCACCGGTTTGCCACATGATGTAGGCCTATGGACTGAACAAGAAACCACCAAAAATTTTAACCAGTCATCGTTCTCACAACACTGAGGACCAGTCATTCGAAATGACTTCTCCATGCATTTTATGCAATGGTAAAAGCACTATGATGAAAAGTGTGATATGTTTTCAGGTATCTCCTATACTAATAGAGCCACATGCTCACCGGTTTGCCACATGATGTAGGCCTATGGACTGAACAAGAAACCACCAAAAATTTTCACCAGTCATCGTTCTCACAACACTGAGGACCAGTCATTCGAAATGACTTCTCCATGCATTTTATGCATTGGTAAAAGCACTATGATGAAAAGTGTGATATGTTTTCAGGTATCTCCTATACTAATAGAGCCACATGCTCACCGGTTTGCCACATGATGTAGGCCTATGGACTGAACAAGAAACCACCAAAAATTTTAACCAGTCATCGTTCTCACAACACTGAGGACCAGCCATTCGAAATGACTTCTCCATGCATTTTATGCATTGGTAAAAGCACTATGATGAAAAGTGTGATATGTTTTCAGGTATCTCCTATACTAATAGAGCCACATGCTCACCGGTTTGCCACATGATGTAGGCCTATGGACTGAACAAGAAACCACCAAAAATTTTAACCAGTCATCGTTCTCACAACACTGAGGACCAGTCATTCGAAATGACTTCTCCATGCATTTTATGCATTGGTAAAAGCACTATGATGAAAAGTGTGATATGTTTTCAGGTATCTCCTATACTAATAGAGCCACATGCTCACCGGTTTGCCACATGATGTAGGCCTATGGACTGAACAAGAAACCACCAAAAATTTTAACCAGTCATCGTTCTCACAACACTGAGGACCAGTCATTCGAAATGACTTCTCCATGCATTTTATGCATTGGTAAAAGCACTATGATGAAAAGTGTGATATGTTTTCAGGTATCTCCTATATTATTAGAGCCACATGCTCACCGGTTCGCCACATGATGTAGGCCTGTGGACTGAACAAGAAACCACCAAAAATTTTAACCAGTCATCGTTCTCACAACACTGAGGACCAGTCATTCGAAATGACTTCTCCATGCATTTTATGCATTGGTAAAAGCACTATGATGAAAAGTGTGATATGTTTTCAGGTATCTCCACATGCTCACCGGTTTGCCACATGATGTGGGCCTATGGACTGAACAAGAAACCACCAAAAATTTTAACCAGTCATCGTTCTCACAACACTGAGGACCAGTCATTCGAAATGACTTCTCCATGCATTTTATGCATTGGTAAAAGCACTATGATGAAAAGTGTGATATGTTTTCAGGTATCTCCTATACTAATAGAGCCACATGCTCACCGGTTTGCCACATGATGTAGGCCTATGGACTGAACAAGAAACCACCAAAAATTTTAACCAGTCATCGTTCTCACAACACTGAGGACCAGTCATTCGAAATGACTTCTCCATGCATTTTATGCATTGGTAAAAGCACTATGATGAAAAGTGTGATATGTTTTCAGGTATCTCCTATACTAATAGAGCCACATGCTCACCGGTTTGTCACATGATGTAGGCCTATGGACTGAACAAGAAACCACCAAAAATTTTAACCAGTCATCGTTCTCACAACACTGAGGACCAGTCATTCGAAATGACTTCTCCATGCATTTTATGCATTGGTAAAAGCACTATGATGAAAAGTGTGATATGTTTTCAGGTATCTCCTATACTAATAGAGCCATATGCTCACCGGTTTGCCACATGATGTAGGCCTATGGACTGAACAAGAAACCACCAAAAATTTTAACCAGTCATCGTTCTCACAACACTGAGGACCAGTCATTCGAAATGACTTCTCCATGCATTTTATGCATTGGTAAAAGCACTATGATGAAAAGTGTGATATGTTTTCAGGTATCTCCTATACTAATAGAGCCACATGCTCACTGGTTTGCCACATGATGTAGGCCTATGGACTGAACAAGAAACCACCAAAAATTTTAACCAGTCATCGTTCTCAAAACACTGAGGACCAGTCATTCGAAATGACTTCTCCATGCATTTTATGCATTGGTAAAAGCACTATGATGAAAAGTGGGATATGTTTTCAGGTATCTCCTATACTAATAGAGCCACATGCTCACCGGTTTGCCACATGATGTAGGCCTATGGACTGAACAAGAAACCACCAAAAATTTTAACCAGTCATCGTTCTCACAACACTGAGGACCAGTCATTCGAAATGACTTCTCCATGCATTTTATGCATTGGTAAAAGCACTATGATGAAAAGTGTGATATGTTTTCAGGTATCTCCTATATTATTAGAGCCACATGCTCACCGGTTCGCCACATGATGTAGGCCTGTGGACTGAACAAGAAACCACCAAAAATTTTAACCAGTCATCGTTCTCACAACACTGAGGACCAGTCATTCGAAATGACTTCTCCATGCATTTTATGCATTGGTAAAAGCACTATGATGAAAAGTGTGATATGTTTTCAGGTATCTCCACATGCTCACCGGTTTGCCACATGATGTGGGCCTATGGACTGAACAAGAAACCACCAAAAATTTTAACCAGTCATCGTTCTCACAACACTGAGGACCAGTCATTCGAAATGACTTCTCCATGCATTTTATGCATTGGTAAAAGCACTATGATGAAAAGTGTGATATGTTTTCAGGTATCTCCTATACTAATAGAGCCACATGCTCACCGGTTTGCCACATGATGTAGGCCTATGGACTGAACAAGAAACCACCAAAAATTTTAACCAGTCATCGTTCTCACAACACTGAGGACCAGTCATTCGAAATGACTTCTCCATGCATTTTATGCATTGGTAAAAGCACTATGATGAAAAGTGTGATATGTTTTCAGGTATCTCCTATACTAATAGAGCCACATGCTCACCGGTTTGTCACATGATGTAGGCCTATGGACTGAACAAGAAACCACCAAAAATTTTAACCAGTCATCGTTCTCACAACACTGAGGACCAGTCATTCGAAATGACTTCTCCATGCATTTTATGCATTGGTAAAAGCACTATGATGAAAAGTGTGATATGTTTTCAGGTATCTCCTATACTAATAGAGCCATATGCTCACCGGTTTGCCACATGATGTAGGCCTATGGACTGAACAAGAAACCACCAAAAATTTTAACCAGTCATTGTTCTCACAACACTGAGGACCAGTCATTCGAAATGACTTCTCCATGCATTTTATGCATTGGTAAAAGCACTATGATGAAAAGTGTGATATGTTTTCAGGTATCTCCTATACTAATAGAGCCACATGCTCACTGGTTTGCCACATGATGTAGGCCTATGGACTGAACAAGAAACCACCAAAAATTTTAACCAGTCATCGTTCTCACAACACTGAGGACCAGTCATTCGAAATGACTTCTCCATGCATTTTATGCATTGGTAAAAGCACTATGATGAAAAGTGGGATATGTTTTCAGGTATCTCCTATACTAATAGAGCCACATGCTCACCGGTTTGTCACATGATGTAGGCCTATGGACTGAACAAGAAACCACCAAAAATTTTAACCAGTCATCGTTCTCACAACACTGAGGACCAGTCATTCGAAATGACTTCTCCATGCATTTTATGCATTGGTAAAAGCACTATGATGAAAAGTGTGATATGTTTTCAGGTATCTCCTATACTAATAGAGCCATATGCTCACCGGTTTGCCACATGATGTAGGCCTATGGACTGAACAAGAAACCACCAAAAATTTTAACCAGTCATCGTTCTCACAACACTGAGGACCAGTCATTCGAAATGACTTCTCCATGCATTTTATGCATTGGTAAAAGCACTATGATGAAAAGTGTGATATGTTTTCAGGTATCTCCTATACTAATAGAGCCACATGCTCACCGGTTTGCCACATGATGTAGGCCTATGGACTGAACAAGAAACCACCAAAAATTTTAACCAGTCATTGTTCTCACAACACTGAGGACCAGTCATTCGAAATGACTTCTCCATGCATTTTATGCATTGGTAAAAGCACTATGATGAAAAGTGTGATATGTTTTCAGGTATCTCCTATACTAATAGAGCCACATGCTCACCGGTTTGCCACATGATGTAGGCCTATGGACTGAACAAGAAACCACCAAAAATTTTAACCAGTCATCGTTCTCACAACACTGAGGACCAGTCATTCGAAATGACTTCTCCATGCATTTTATGCGTTGGTAAAAGCACTATGATGAAAAGTGTGATATGTTTTCAGGTATCTCCTATACTAATAGAGCCACATGCTCACCGGTTTGCCACATGATGTAGGCCTATGGACTGAACAAGAAACCACCAAAAATTTTAACCAGTCATCGTTCTCACAACACTGAGGACCAGTCATTCGAAATGACTTCTCCATGCATTTTATGCATTGGTAAAAGCACTATGATGAAAAGTGTGATATGTTTTCAGGTATCTCCTATACTAATAGAGCCACATGCTCACCGGTTTGCCACATGATGTAGGCCTATGGACTGAACAAGAAACCACCAAAAATTTTAACCAGTCATCGTTCTCACAACACTGAGGACCAGTCATTCGAAATGACTTCTCCATGCATTTTATGCATTGGTAAAAGCACTATGATGAAAAGTGTGATATGTTTTCAGGTATCTCCTATACTAATAGAGCCACATGCTCACCGGTTTGCCACATGATGTAGGCCTATGGACTGAACAAGAAACCACCCAAAATATTAACCAGTCATCGTTCTCACAACACTGAGGACCAGTCATTCGAAATGACTTCTCCATGCATTTTATGCATTGGTAAAAGCACTATGATGAAAAGTGTGATATGTTTTCAGGTATCTCCTATACTAATAGAGCCACATGCTCACCGGTTTGCCACATGATGTAGGCCTATGGACTGAACAAGAAACCACCAAAAATTTTAACCAGTCATCGTTCTCACAACACTGAGGACCAGTCATTCGAAATGACTTCTCCATGCATTTTATGCATTGGTAAAAGCACTATGATGAAAAGTGTGATATGTTTTCAGGTATCTCCTATACTAATAGAGCCACATGCTCACCGGTTTGCCACATGATGTAGGCCTATGGACTGAACAAGAAACCACCAAAAATTTTAACCAGTCGTCGTTCTCACAACACTGAGGACCAGTCATTCGAAATGACTTCTCCATGCATTTTATGCATTGGTAAAAGCACTATGATGAAAAGTGTGATATGTTTTCAGGTATCTCCTATACTAATAGAGCCACATGCTCACCGGTTTGCCACATGATGTAGGCCTATGGACTGAACAAGAAACCACCAAAAATTTTAACCAGTCATCGTTCTCACAACACTGAGGACCAGTCATTCGAAATGACTTCTCCATGCATTTTATGCATTGGTAAATCACTATGATGAAAAGTGTGATATGTTTTCAGGTATCTCCTATACTAATAGAGCCACATGCTCACCGGTTTGCCACATGATGTAGGCCTATGGACTGAACAAGAAACCACCAAAAATTTTAACCAGTCATCGTTCTCAAAACACTGAGGACCAGTCATTCGAAATGACTTCTCCATGCATTTTATGCATTGGTAAAAGCACTATGATGAAAAGTGTGATATGTTTTCAGGTATCTCCTATACTAATAGAGCCACATGCTCACCGGTTTGCCACATGATGTGGGCCTGTGGACTGAACAAGAAACCACCAAAAATTTTAACCAGTCATCGTTCTCACAACACTGAGGACCAGTCATTCGAAATGACTTCTCCATGCATTTTATGCATTGGTAAAAGCACTATGATGAAAAGTGTGATATGTTTTCAGGTATCTCCTATACTAATAGAGCCACATGCTCACCGGTTTGCCACATGATGTAGGCCTATGGACTGAACAAGAAACCACCAAAAATTTTAACCAGTCATCGTTCTCACAACACTGAGGACCAGTCATTCGAAATGACTTCTCCATGCATTTTATGCATTGGTAAAAGCACTATGATGAAAAGTGTGATATGTTTTCAGGTATCTCCTATACTAATAGAGCCACATGCTCACCGGTTTGCCACATGATGTAGGCCTATGGACTGAACAAGAAACCACCAAAAATTTTAACCAGTCATTGTTCTCACAACACTGAGGACCAGTCATTCGAAATGACTTCTCCATGCATTTTATGCATTGGTAAAAGCACTATGATGAAAAGTGTGATATGTTTTCAGGTATCTCCTATACTAATAAAGCCACATGCTCACCGGTTTGCCACATGATGTAGGCCTATGGACTGAACAAGAAACCACCAAAAATTTTAACCAGTCATCGTTCTCACAACACTGAGGACCAGTCATTCGAAATGACTTCTCCATGCATTTTATGCGTTGGTAAAAGCACTATGATGAAAAGTGTGATATGTTTTCAGGTATCTCCTATACTAATAGAGCCACATGCTCACCGGTTTGCCACATGATGTAGGCCTATGGACTGAACAAGAAACCACCAAAAATTTTAACCAGTCATCGTTCTCACAACACTGAGGACCAGTCATTCGAAATGACTTCTCCATGCATTTTATGCATTGGTAAAAGCACTATGATGAAAAGTGTGATATGTTTTCAGGTATCTCCTATACTAATAGAGCCACATGCTCACCGGTTTGCCACATGATGTAGGCCTATGGACTGAACAAGAAACCACCAAAAATTTTAACCAGTCATCGTTCTCACAACACTGAGGACCAGTCATTCGAAATGACTTCTCCATGCATTTTATGCATTGGTAAAAGCACTATGATGAAAAGTGTGATATGTTTTCAGGTATCTCCTATACTAATAGAGCCACATGCTCACCGGTTTGCCACATGATGTAGGCCTATGGACTGAACAAGAAACCACCCAAAATATTAACCAGTCATCGTTCTCACAACACTGAGGACCAGTCATTCGAAATGACTTCTCCATGCATTTTATGCATTGGTAAAAGCACTATGATGAAAAGTGTGATATGTTTTCAGGTATCTCCTATACTAATAGAGCCACATGCTCACCGGTTTGCCACATGATGTAGGCCTATGGACTGAACAAGAAACCACCAAAAATTTTAATCAGTCATCGTTCTCACAACACTGAGGACCAGTCATTCGAAATGACTTCTCCATGCATTTTATGCATTGGTAAAAGCACTATGATGAAAAGTGTGATATGTTTTCAGGTATCTCCTATACTAATAGAGCCACATGCTCACCGGTTTGCCACATGATGTAGGCCTATGGACTGAACAAGAAACCACCAAAAATTTTAACCAGTCGTCGTTCTCACAACACTGAGGACCAGTCATTCGAAATGACTTCTCCATGCATTTTATGCATTGGTAAAAGCACTATGATGAAAAGTGTGATATGTTTTCAGGTATCTCCTATACTAATAGAGCCACATGCTCACCGGTTTGCCACATGATGTAGGCCTATGGACTGAACAAGAAACCACCAAAAATTTTAACCAGTCATCGTTCTCACAACACTGAGGACCAGTCATTCGAAATGACTTCTCCATGCATTTTATGCATTGGTAAAAGCACTATGATGAAAAGTGTGATATGTTTTCAGGTATCTCCTATACTAATAGAGCCACATGCTCACCGGTTTGCCACATGATGTAGGCCTATGGACTGAACAAGAAACCACCAAAAATTTTAACCAGTCATCGTTCTCAAAACACTGAGGACCAGTCATTCGAAATGACTTCTCCATGCATTTTATGCATTGGTAAAAGCACTATGATGAAAAGTGTGATATGTTTTCAGGTATCTCCTATACTAATAGAGCCACATGCTCACCGGTTTGCCACATGATGTGGGCCTGTGGACTGAACAAGAAACCACCAAAAATTTTAACCAGTCATCGTTCTCACAACACTGAGGACCAGTCATTCGAAATGACTTCTCCATGCATTTTATGCATTGGTAAAAGCACTATGATGAAAAGTGTGATATGTTTTCAGGTATCTCCTATACTAATAGAGCCACATGCTCACCGGTTTGCCACATGATGTAGGCCTATGGACTGAACAAGAAACCACCAAAAATTTTAACCAGTCATCGTTCTCACAACACTGAGGACCAGTCATTCGAAATGACTTCTCCATGCATTTTATGCATTGGTAAAAGCACTATGATGAAAAGTGTGATATGTTTTCAGGTATCTCCTATACTAATAGAGCCACATGCTCACCGGTTTGCCACATGATGTAGGCCTATGGACTGAACAAGAAACCACCAAAAATTTTAACCAGTCATCGTTCTCACAACACTGAGGACCAGTCATTCGAAATGACTTCTCCATGCATTTTATGCATTGGTAAAAGCACTATGATGAAAAGTGTAATATGTTTTCAGGTATCTCCTATACTAATAGAGCCACATGCTCACCGGTTTGTCACATGATGTAGGCCTATGGACTGAACAAGAAACCACCAAAAATTTTAACCAGTCATCGTTCTCACAACACTGAGGACCAGTCATTCGAAATGACTTCTCCATGCATTTTATGCATTGGTAAAAGCACTATGATGAAAAGTGTGATATGTTTTCAGGTATCTCCTATACTAATAGAGCCATATGCTCACTGGTTTGCCACATGATGTAGGCCTATGGACTGAACAAGAAACCACCAAAAATTTTAACCAGTCATCGTTCTCACAACACTGAGGACCAGTCATTCGAAATGACTTCTCCATGCATTTTATGCATTGGTAAAAGCACTATGATGAAAAGTGTGATATGTTTTCAGGTATCTCCTATACTAATAGAGCCACATGCTCACCGGTTTGCCACATGATGTAGGCCTATGGACTGAACAAGAAACCACCAAAAATTTTAACCAGTCATCGTTCTCACAACACTGAGGACCAGTCATTCGAAATGACTTCTCCATGCATTTTATGCATTGGTAAAAGCACTATGATGAAAAGTGTGATATGTTTTCAGGTATCTCCTATACTAATAGAGCCACATGCTCACTGGTTTGCCACATGATGTAGGCCTATGGACTGAACAAGAAACCACCAAAAATTTTAACCAGTCATCGTTCTCACAACACTGAGGACCAGTCATTCGAAATGACTTCTCCATGCATTTTATGCATTGGTAAAAGCACTATGATGAAAAGTGGGATATGTTTTCAGGTATCTCCTATACTAATAGAGCCACATGCTCACCGGTTTGTCACATGATGTAGGCCTATGGACTGAACAAGAAACCACCAAAAATTTTAACCAGTCATCGTTCTCACAACACTGAGGACCAGTCATTCGAAATGACTTCTCCATGCATTTTATGCATTGGTAAAAGCACTATGATGAAAAGTGTGATATGTTTTCAGGTATCTCCTATACTAATAGAGCCATATGCTCACCGGATTGCCACATGATGTAGGCCTATGGACTGAACAAGAAACCACCAAAAATTTTAACCAGTCATCGTTCTCACAACACTGAGGACCAGTCATTCGAAATGACTTCTCCATGCATTTTATGCATTGGTAAAAGCACTATGATGAAAAGTGTGATATGTTTTCAGGTATCTCCTATACTAATAGAGCCACATGCTCACCGGTTTGCCACATGATGTAGGCCTATGGACTGAACAAGAAACCACCAAAAATTTTAACCAGTCATTGTTCTCACAACACTGAGGACCAGTCATTCGAAATGACTTCTCCATGCATTTTATGCATTGGTAAAAGCACTATGATGAAAAGTGTGATATGTTTTCAGGTATCTCCTATACTAATAGAGCCACATGCTCACCGGTTTGCCACATGATGTAGGCCTATGGACTGAACAAGAAACCACCAAAAATTTTAACCAGTCATCGTTCTCACAACACTGAGGACCAGTCATTCGAAATGACTTCTCCATGCATTTTATGCATTGGTAAAAGCACTATGATGAAAAGTGTGATATGTTTTCAGGTATCTCCTATACTAATAGAGCCACATGCTCACCGGTTTGCCACATGATGTAGGCCTATGGACTGAACAAGAAACCACCAAAAATTTTAACCAGTCATCGTTCTCACAACACTGAGGACCAGTCATTCGAAATGACTTCTCCATGCATTTTATGCATTGGTAAAAGCACTATGATGAAAAGTGTGATATGTTTTCAGGTATCTCCTATACTAATAGAGCCACATGCTCACCGGTTTGCCACATGATGTAGGCCTATGGACTGAACAAGAAACCACCAAAAATTTTAACCAGTCATCGTTCTCACAACACTGAGGACCAGTCATTCGAAATGACTTCTCCATGCATTTTATGCATTGGTAAAAGCACTATGATGAAAAGTGTGATATGTTTTCAGGTATCTCCTATACTAATAGAGCCACATGCTCACCGGTTTGCCACATGATGTAGGCCTATGGACTGAACAAGAAACCACCCAAAATTTTAACCAGTCATCGTTCTCACAACACTGAGGACCAGTCATTCGAAATGACTTCTCCATGCATTTTATGCATTGGTAAAAGCACTATGATGAAAAGTGTGATATGTTTTCAGGTATCTCCTATACTAATAGAGCCACATGCTCACCGGTTTGCCACATGATGTAGGCCTATGGACTGAACAAGAAACCACCCAAAATTTTAACCAGTCATCGTTCTCACAACACTGAGGACCAGTCATTCGAAATGACTTCTCCATGCATTTTATGCATTGGTAAAAGCACTATGATGAAAAGTGTGATATGTTTTCAGGTATCTCCACATGCTCACCGGTTTGCCACATGATGTGGGCCTATGGACTGAACAAGAAACCACCAAAAATTTTAACCAGTCATCGTTCTCACAACACTGAGGACCAGTCATTCGAAATGACTTCTCCATGCATTTTATGCATTGGTAAAAGCACTATGATGAAAAGTGTGATATGTTTTCAGGTATCTCCTATACTAATAGAGCCACATGCTCACCGGTTTGCCACATGATGTAGGCCTATGGACTGAACAAGAAACCACCAAAAATTTTAACCAGTCATCGTTCTCACAACACTGAGGACCAGTCATTCGAAATGACTTCTCCATGCATTTTATGCATTGGTAAAAGCACTATGATGAAAAGTGTGATATGTTTTCAGGTATCTCCTATACTAATAGAGCCATATGCTCACCGGATTGCCACATGATGTAGGCCTATGGACTGAACAAGAAACCACCAAAAATTTTAACCAGTCATCGTTCTCACAACACTGAGGACCAGTCATTCGAAATGACTTCTCCATGCATTTTATGCATTGGTAAAAGCACTATGATGAAAAGTGTGATATGTTTTCAGGTATCTCCTATACTAATAGAGCCACATGCTCACCGGTTTGCCACATGATGTAGGCCTATGGACTGAACAAGAAACCACCAAAAATTTTAACCAGTCATTGTTCTCACAACACTGAGGACCAGTCATTCGAAATGACTTCTCCATGCATTTTATGCATTGGTAAAAGCACTATGATGAAAAGTGTGATATGTTTTCAGGTATCTCCTATACTAATAGAGCCACATGCTCACCGGTTTGCCACATGATGTAGGCCTATGGACTGAACAAGAAACCACCAAAAATTTTAACCAGTCATCGTTCTCACAACACTGAGGACCAGTCATTCGAAATGACTTCTCCATGCATTTTATGCATTGGTAAAAGCACTATGATGAAAAGTGTGATATGTTTTCAGGTATCTCCTATACTAATAGAGCCACATGCTCACCGGTTTGCCACATGATGTAGGCCTATGGACTGAACAAGAAACCACCAAAAATTTTAACCAGTCATCGTTCTCACAACACTGAGGACCAGTCATTCGAAATGACTTCTCCATGCATTTTATGCATTGGTAAAAGCACTATGATGAAAAGTGTGATATGTTTTCAGGTATCTCCTATACTAATAGAGCCACATGCTCACCGGTTTGCCACATGATGTAGGCCTATGGACTGAACAAGAAACCACCAAAAATTTTAACCAGTCATCGTTCTCACAACACTGAGGACCAGTCATTCGAAATGACTTCTCCATGCATTTTATGCATTGGTAAAAGCACTATGATGAAAAGTGTGATATGTTTTCAGGTATCTCCTATACTAATAGAGCCACATGCTCACCGGTTTGCCACATGATGTAGGCCTATGGACTGAACAAGAAACCACCCAAAATTTTAACCAGTCATCGTTCTCACAACACTGAGGACCAGTCATTCGAAATGACTTCTCCATGCATTTTATGCATTGGTAAAAGCACTATGATGAAAAGTGTGATATGTTTTCAGGTATCTCCTATACTAATAGAGCCACATGCTCACCGGTTTGCCACATGATGTAGGCCTATGGACTGAACAAGAAACCACCCAAAATTTTAACCAGTCATCGTTCTCACAACACTGAGGACCAGTCATTCGAAATGACTTCTCCATGCATTTTATGCATTGGTAAAAGCACTATGATGAAAAGTGTGATATGTTTTCAGGTATCTCCACATGCTCACCGGTTTGCCACATGATGTGGGCCTATGGACTGAACAAGAAACCACCAAAAATTTTAACCAGTCATCGTTCTCACAACACTGAGGACCAGTCATTCGAAATGACTTCTCCATGCATTTTATGCATTGGTAAAAGCACTATGATGAAAAGTGTGATATGTTTTCAGGTATCTCCTATACTAATAGAGCCACATGCTCACCGGTTTGCCACATGATGTAGGCCTATGGACTGAACAAGAAACCACCAAAAATTTTAACCAGTCATCGTTCTCACAACACTGAGGACCAGTCATTCGAAATGACTTCTCCATGCATTTTATGCATTGGTAAAAGCACTATGATGAAAAGTGTGATATGTTTTCAGGTATCTCCTATACTAATAGAGCCACATGCTCACCGGTTTGCCACATGATGTAGGCCTATGGACTGAACAAGAAACCACCAAAAATTTTAACCAGTCATCGTTCTCACAACACTGAGGACCAGTCATTCGAAATGACTTCTCCATGCATTTTATGCATTGGTAAAAGCACTATGATGAAAAGTGTGATATGTTTTCAGGTATCTCCTATACTAATAGAGCCACATGCTCACCGGTTTGCCACATGATGTAGGCCTATGGACTGAACAAGAAACCACCCAAAATTTTAACCAGTCATCGTTCTCACAACACTGAGGACCAGTCATTCGAAATGACTTCTCCATGCATTTTATGCATTGGTAAAAGCACTATGATGAAAAGTGTGATATGTTTTCAGGTATCTCCACATGCTCACCGGTTTGCCACATGATGTGGGCCTATGGACTGAACAAGAAACCACCAAAAATTTTAACCAGTCATCGTTCTCACAACACTGAGGACCAGTCATTCGAAATGACTTCTCCATGCATTTTATGCATTGGTAAAAGCACTATGATGAAAAGTGTGATATGTTTTCAGGTATCTCCTATACTAATAGAGCCACATGCTCACCGGTTTGCCACATGATGTAGGCCTATGGACTGAACAAGAAACCACCAAAAATTTTAACCAGTCATCGTTCTCACAACACTGAGGACCAGTCATTCGAAATGACTTCTCCATGCATTTTATGCATTGGTAAAAGCACTATGATGAAAAGTGTGATATGTTTTCAGGTATCTCCTATACTAATAGAGCCACATGCTCACCGGTTTGTCACATGATGTAGGCCTATGGACTGAACAAGAAACCACCAAAAATTTTAACCAGTCATCGTTCTCACAACACTGAGGACCAGTCATTCGAAATGACTTCTCCATGCATTTTATGCATTGGTAAAAGCACTATGATGAAAAGTGTGATATGTTTTCAGGTATCTCCTATACTAATAGAGCCATATGCTCACCGGTTTGCCACATGATGTAGGCCTATGGACTGAACAAGAAACCACCAAAAATTTTAACCAGTCATCGTTCTCACAACACTGAGGACCAGTCATTCGAAATGACTTCTCCATGCATTTTATGCATTGGTAAAAGCACTATGATGAAAAGTGTGATATGTTTTCAGGTATCTCCTATACTAATAGAGCCACATGCTCACCGGTTTGCCACATGATGTAGGCCTATGGACTGAACAAGAAACCACCAAAAATTTTAACCAGTCATTGTTCTCACAACACTGAGGACCAGTCATTCGAAATGACTTCTCCATGCATTTTATGCATTGGTAAAAGCACTATGATGAAAAGTGTGATATGTTTTCAGGTATCTCCTATACTAATAGAGCCACATGCTCACTGGTTTGCCACATGATGTAGGCCTATGGACTGAACAAGAAACCACCAAAAATTTTAACCAGTCATCGTTCTCACAACACTGAGGACCAGTCATTCGAAATGACTTCTCCATGCATTTTATGCATTGGTAAAAGCACTATGATGAAAAGTGGGATATGTTTTCAGGTATCTCCTATACTAATAGAGCCACATGCTCACCGGTTTGTCACATGATGTAGGCCTATGGACTGAACAAGAAACCACCAAAAATTTTAACCAGTCATCGTTCTCACAACACTGAGGACCAGTCATTCGAAATGACTTCTCCATGCATTTTATGCATTGGTAAAAGCACTATGATGAAAAGTGTGATATGTTTTCAGGTATCTCCTATACTAATAGAGCCATATGCTCACCGGTTTGCCACATGATGTAGGCCTATGGACTGAACAAGAAACCACCAAAAATTTTAACCAGTCATCGTTCTCACAACACTGAGGACCAGTCATTCGAAATGACTTCTCCATGCATTTTATGCATTGGTAAAAGCACTATGATGAAAAGTGTGATATGTTTTCAGGTATCTCCTATACTAATAGAGCCACATGCTCACCGGTTTGCCACATGATGTAGGCCTATGGACTGAACAAGAAACCACCAAAAATTTTAACCAGTCATTGTTCTCACAACACTGAGGACCAGTCATTCGAAATGACTTCTCCATGCATTTTATGCATTGGTAAAAGCACTATGATGAAAAGTGTGATATGTTTTCAGGTATCTCCTATACTAATAGAGCCACATGCTCACCGGTTTGCCACATGATGTAGGCCTATGGACTGAACAAGAAACCACCAAAAATTTTAACCAGTCATCGTTCTCACAACACTGAGGACCAGTCATTCGAAATGACTTCTCCATGCATTTTATGCGTTGGTAAAAGCACTATGATGAAAAGTGTGATATGTTTTCAGGTATCTCCTATACTAATAGAGCCACATGCTCACCGGTTTGCCACATGATGTAGGCCTATGGACTGAACAAGAAACCACCAAAAATTTTAACCAGTCATCGTTCTCACAACACTGAGGACCAGTCATTCGAAATGACTTCTCCATGCATTTTATGCATTGGTAAAAGCACTATGATGAAAAGTGTGATATGTTTTCAGGTATCTCCTATACTAATAGAGCCACATGCTCACCGGTTTGCCACATGATGTAGGCCTATGGACTGAACAAGAAACCACCAAAAATTTTAACCAGTCATCGTTCTCACAACACTGAGGACCAGTCATTCGAAATGACTTCTCCATGCATTTTATGCATTGGTAAAAGCACTATGATGAAAAGTGTGATATGTTTTCAGGTATCTCCTATACTAATAGAGCCACATGCTCACTGGTTTGCCACATGATGTAGGCCTATGGACTGAACAAGAAACCACCCAAAATATTAACCAGTCATCGTTCTCACAACACTGAGGACCAGTCATTCGAAATGACTTCTCCATGCATTTTATGCATTGGTAAAAGCACTATGATGAAAAGTGTGATATGTTTTCAGGTATCTCCTATACTAATAGAGCCACATGCTCACCGGTTTGCCACATGATGTAGGCCTATGGACTGAACAAGAAACCACCAAAAATTTTAACCAGTCATCGTTCTCACAACACTGAGGACCAGTCATTCGAAATGACTTCTCCATGCATTTTATGCATTGGTAAAAGCACTATGATGAAAAGTGTGATATGTTTTCAGGTATCTCCTATACTAATAGAGCCACATGCTCACCGGTTTGCCACATGATGTAGGCCTATGGACTGAACAAGAAACCACCAAAAATTTTAACCAGTCGTCGTTCTCACAACACTGAGGACCAGTCATTCGAAATGACTTCTCCATGCATTTTATGCATTGGTAAAAGCACTATGATGAAAAGTGTGATATGTTTTCAGGTATCTCCTATACTAATAGAGCCACATGCTCACCGGTTTGCCACATGATGTAGGCCTATGGACTGAACAAGAAACCACCAAAAATTTTAACCAGTCATCGTTCTCACAACACTGAGGACCAGTCATTCGAAATGACTTCTCCATGCATTTTATGCATTGGTAAAAGCACTATGATGAAAAGTGTGATATGTTTTCAGGTATCTCCTATACTAATAGAGCCACATGCTCACCGGTTTGCCACATGATGTAGGCCTATGGACTGAACAAGAAACCACCAAAAATTTTAACCAGTCATCGTTCTCAAAACACTGAGGACCAGTCATTCGAAATGACTTCTCCATGCATTTTATGCATTGGTAAAAGCACTATGATGAAAAGTGTGATATGTTTTCAGGTATCTCCTATACTAATAGAGCCACATGCTCACCGGTTTGCCACATGATGTGGGCCTGTGGACTGAACAAGAAACCACCAAAAATTTTAACCAGTCATCGTTCTCACAACACTGAGGACCAGTCATTCGAAATGACTTCTCCATGCATTTTATGCATTGGTAAAAGCACTATGATGAAAAGTGTGATATGTTTTCAGGTATCTCCTATACTAATAGAGCCACATGCTCACCGGTTTGCCACATGATGTAGGCCTATGGACTGAACAAGAAACCACCAAAAATTTTAACCAGTCATCGTTCTCACAACACTGAGGACCAGTCATTCGAAATGACTTCTCCATGCATTTTATGCATTGGTAAAAGCACTATGATGAAAAGTGTGATATGTTTTCAGGTATCTCCTATACTAATAGAGCCACATGCTCACCGGTTTGCCACATGATGTAGGCCTATGGACTGAACAAGAAACCACCAAAAATTTTAACCAGTCATCGTTCTCACAACACTGAGGACCAGTCATTCGAAATGACTTCTCCATGCATTTTATGCATTGGTAAAAGCACTATGATGAAAAGTGTAATATGTTTTCAGGTATCTCCTATACTAATAGAGCCACATGCTCACCGGTTTGTCACATGATGTAGGCCTATGGACTGAACAAGAAACCACCAAAAATTTTAACCAGTCATCGTTCTCACAACACTGAGGACCAGTCATTCGAAATGACTTCTCCATGCATTTTATGCATTGGTAAAAGCACTATGATGAAAAGTGTGATATGTTTTCAGGTATCTCCTATACTAATAGAGCCATATGCTCACTGGTTTGCCACATGATGTAGGCCTATGGACTGAACAAGAAACCACCAAAAATTTTAACCAGTCATCGTTCTCACAACACTGAGGACCAGTCATTCGAAATGACTTCTCCATGCATTTTATGCATTGGTAAAAGCACTATGATGAAAAGTGTGATATGTTTTCAGGTATCTCCTATACTAATAGAGCCACATGCTCACCGGTTTGCCACATGATGTAGGCCTATGGACTGAACAAGAAACCACCAAAAATTTTAACCAGTCATTGTTCTCACAACACTGAGGACCAGTCATTCGAAATGACTTCTCCATGCATTTTATGCATTGGTAAAAGCACTATGATGAAAAGTGTGATATGTTTTCAGGTATCTCCTATACTAATAGAGCCACATGCTCACTGGTTTGCCACATGATGTAGGCCTATGGACTGAACAAGAAACCACCAAAAATTTTAACCAGTCATCGTTCTCACAACACTGAGGACCAGTCATTCGAAATGACTTCTCCATGCATTTTATGCATTGGTAAAAGCACTATGATGAAAAGTGGGATATGTTTTCAGGTATCTCCTATACTAATAGAGCCACATGCTCACCGGTTTGTCACATGATGTAGGCCTATGGACTGAACAAGAAACCACCAAAAATTTTAACCAGTCATCGTTCTCACAACACTGAGGACCAGTCATTCGAAATGACTTCTCCATGCATTTTATGCATTGGTAAAAGCACTATGATGAAAAGTGTGATATGTTTTCAGGTATCTCCTATACTAATAGAGCCATATGCTCACCGGTTTGCCACATGATGTAGGCCTATGGACTGAACAAGAAACCACCAAAAATTTTAACCAGTCATCGTTCTCACAACACTGAGGACCAGTCATTCGAAATGACTTCTCCATGCATTTTATGCATTGGTAAAAGCACTATGATGAAAAGTGTGATATGTTTTCAGGTATCTCCTATACTAATAGAGCCACATGCTCACCGGTTTGCCACATGATGTAGGCCTATGGACTGAACAAGAAACCACCAAAAATTTTAACCAGTCATTGTTCTCACAACACTGAGGACCAGTCATTCGAAATGACTTCTCCATGCATTTTATGCATTGGTAAAAGCACTATGATGAAAAGTGTGATATGTTTTCAGGTATCTCCTATACTAATAGAGCCACATGCTCACCGGTTTGCCACATGATGTAGGCCTATGGACTGAACAAGAAACCACCAAAAATTTTAACCAGTCATCGTTCTCACAACACTGAGGACCAGTCATTCGAAATGACTTCTCCATGCATTTTATGCATTGGTAAAAGCACTATGATGAAAAGTGTGATATGTTTTCAGGTATCTCCTATACTAATAGAGCCACATGCTCACCGGTTTGCCACATGATGTAGGCCTATGGACTGAACAAGAAACCACCAAAAATTTTAACCAGTCATCGTTCTCACAACACTGAGGACCAGTCATTCGAAATGACTTCTCCATGCATTTTATGCATTGGTAAAAGCACTATGATGAAAAGTGTGATATGTTTTCAGGTATCTCCTATACTAATAGAGCCACATGCTCACCGGTTTGCCACATGATGTAGGCCTATGGACTGAACAAGAAACCACCCAAAATTTTAACCAGTCATCGTTCTCACAACACTGAGGACCAGTCATTCGAAATGACTTCTCCATGCATTTTATGCATTGGTAAAAGCACTATGATGAAAAGTGTGATATGTTTTCAGGTATCTCCTATACTAATAGAGCCACATGCTCACCGGTTTGCCACATGATGTAGGCCTATGGACTGAACAAGAAACCACCAAAAATTTTAACCAGTCATCGTTCTCACAACACTGAGGACCAGTCATTCGAAATGACTTCTCCATGCATTTTATGCATTGGTAAAAGCACTATGATGAAAAGTGTGATATGTTTTCAGGTATCTCCTATACTAATAGAGCCACATGCTCACCGGTTTGCCACATGATGTAGGCCTATGGACCGAACAAGAAACCACCAAAAATTTTAACCAGTCGTCGTTCTCACAACACTGAGGACCAGTCATTCGAAATGACTTCTCCATGCATTTTATGCATTGGTAAAAGCACTATGATGAAAAGTGTGATATGTTTTCAGGTATCTCCTATACTAATAGAGCCACATGCTCACCGGTTTGCCACATGATGTAGGCCTATGGACTGAACAAGAAACCACCAAAAATTTTAACCAGTCATCGTTCTCACAACACTGAGGACCAGTCATTCGAAATGACTTCTCCATGCATTTTATGCATTGGTAAAAGCACTATGATGAAAAGTGTGATATGTTTTCAGGTATCTCCTATACTAATAGAGCCATATGCTCACCGGTTTGCCACATGATGTAGGCCTATGGACTGAACAAGAAACCACCAAAAATTTTAACCAGTCATTGTTCTCACAACACTGAGGACCAGTCATTCGAAATGACTTCTCCATGCATTTTATGCATTGGTAAAAGCACTATGATGAAAAGTGTGATATGTTTTCAGGTATCTCCTATACTAATAGAGCCACATGCTCACCGGTTTGCCACATGATGTAGGCCTATGGACTGAACAAGAAACCACCAAAAATTTTAACCAGTCATCGTTCTCACAACACTGAGGACCAGTCATTCGAAATGACTTCTCCATGCATTTTATGCATTGGTAAAAGCACTATGATGAAAAGTGTGATATGTTTTCAGGTATCTCCTATACTAATAGAGCCACATGCTCACCGGTTTGCCACATGATGTAGGCCTATGGACTGAACAAGAAACCACCAAAAATTTTAACCAGTCATCGTTCTCACAACACTGAGGACCAGTCATTCGAAATGACTTCTCCATGCATTTTATGCATTGGTAAAAGCACTATGATGAAAAGTGTGATATGTTTTCAGGTATCCCCTATACTAATAGAGCCACATGCTCACCGGTTTGCCACATGATGTAGGCCTATGGACTGAACAAGAAACCACCAAAAATTTTAACCAGTCATCGTTCTCACAACACTGAGGACCAGTCATTCGAAATGACTTCTCCATGCATTTTATGCATTGGTAAAAGCACTATGATGAAAAGTGTGATATGTTTTCAGGTATCTCCTATACTAATAGAGCCACATGCTCACCGGTTTGCCACATGATGTAGGCCTATGGACTGAACAAGAAACCACCCAAAATTTTAACCAGTCATCGTTCTCACAACACTGAGGACCAGTCATTCGAAATGACTTCTCCATGCATTTTATGCATTGGTAAAAGCACTATGATGAAAAGTGTGATATGTTTTCAGGTATCTCCTATACTAATAGAGCCACATGCTCACCGGTTTGCCACATGATGTAGGCCCATAGACTGAACAAGAAACCACCAAAAATTTTAACCAGTCATCGTTCTCACAACACTGAGGACCAGTCATTCGAAATGACTTCTCCATGCATTTTATGCATTGGTAAAAGCACTATGATGAAAAGTGTGATATGTTTTCAGGTATCTCCTATACTAATAGAGCCACATGCTCACCGGTTTGCCACATGATGTAGGCCTATGGACTGAACAAGAAACCACCAAAAATTTTAACCAGTCGTCGTTCTCACAACACTGAGGACCAGTCATTCGAAATGACTTCTCCATGCATTTTATGCATTGGTAAAAGCACTATGATGAAAAGTGTGATATGTTTTCAGGTATCTCCTATACTAATAGAGCCACATGCTCACCGGTTTGCCACATGATGTAGGCCTATGGACTGAACAAGAAACCACCAAAAATTTTAACCAGTCATCGTTCTCACAACACTGAGGACCAGTCATTCGAAATGACTTCTCCATGCATTTTATGCATTGGTAAAAGCACTATGATGAAAAGTGTGATATGTTTTCAGGTATCTCCTATACTAATAGAGCCACATGCTCACCGGTTTGCCACATGATGTAGGCCTATGGACTGAACAAGAAACCACCAAAAATTTTAACCAGTCATCGTTCTCAAAACACTGAGGACCAGTCATTCGAAATGACTTCTCCATGCATTTTATGCATTGGTAAAAGCACTATGATGAAAAGTGTGATATGTTTTCAGGTATCTCCTATACTAATAGAGCCACATGCTCACCGGTTTGCCACATGATGTGGGCCTGTGGACTGAACAAGAAACCACCAAAAATTTTAACCAGTCATCGTTCTCACAACACTGAGGACCAGTCATTCGAAATGACTTCTCCATGCATTTTATGCATTGGTAAAAGCACTATGATGAAAAGTGTGATATGTTTTCAGGTATCTCCTATACTAATAGAGCCACATGCTCACCGGTTTGCCACATGATGTAGGCCTATGGACTGAACAAGAAACCACCAAAAATTTTAACCAGTCATCGTTCTCACAACACTGAGGACCAGTCATTCGAAATGACTTCTCCATGCATTTTATGCATTGGTAAAAGCACTATGATGAAAAGTGTGATATGTTTTCAGGTATCTCCTATACTAATAGAGCCACATGCTCACCGGTTTGCCACATGATGTAGGCCTATGGACTGAACAAGAAACCACCAAAAATTTTAACCAGTCATCGTTCTCACAACACTGAGGACCAGTCATTCGAAATGACTTCTCCATGCATTTTATGCATTGGTAAAAGCACTATGATGAAAAGTGTGATATGTTTTCAGGTATCTCCTATACTAATAGAGCCACATGCTCACCGGTTTGCCACATGATGTAGGCCTATGGACTGAACAAGAAACCACCAAAAATTTTAACCAGTCATCGTTCTCACAACACTGAGGACCAGTCATTCGAAATGACTTCTCCATGCATTTTATGCATTGGTAAAAGCACTATGATGAAAAGTGTGATATGTTTTCAGGTATCTCCTATATTATTAGAGCCACATGCTCACCGGTTTGCCACATGATGTAGGCCTGTGGACTGAACAAGAAACCACCAAAAATTTTAACCAGTCATCGTTCTCACAACACTGAGGACCAGTCATTCGAAATGACTTCTCCATGCATTTTATGCATTGGTAAAAGCACTATGATGAAAAGTGTGATATGTTTTCAGGTATCTCCTATACTAATAGAGCCACATGCTCACCGGTTTGCCACATGATGTGGGCCTATGGACTGAACAAGAAACCACCAAAAATTTTAACCAGTCATCGTTCTCACAACACTGAGGACCAGTCATTCGAAATGACTTCTCCATGCATTTTATGCATTGGTAAAAGCACTATGATGAAAAGAGTGATATGTTTTCAGGTATCTCCTATACTAATAGAGCCACATGCTCACCGGTTTGCCACATGATGTAGGCCTATGGACTGAACAAGAAACCACCAAAAATTTTAACCAGTCATCGTTCTCACAACACTGAGGACCAGTCATTCGAAATGACTTCTCCATGCATTTTATGCATTGGTAAAAGCACTATGATGAAAAGTGTGATATGTTTTCAGGTATCTCCTATACTAATAGAGCCACATGCTCACCGGTTTGCCACATGATGTGGGCCTATGGACTGAACAAGAAACCACCAAAAATTTTAACCAGTCATCGTTCTCACAACACTGAGGACCAGTCATTCGAAATGACTTCTCCATGCATTTTATGCATTGGTAAAAGCACTATGATGAAAAGTGTGATATGTTTTCAGGTATCTCCTATACTAATAGAGCCACATGCTCACCGGTTTGCCACATGATGTAGGCCTATGGACTGAACAAGAAACCACCAAAAATTTTAACCAGTCATCGTTCTCACAACACTGAGGACCAGTCATTCGAAATGACTTCTCCATGCATTTTATGCATTGGTAAAACCACTATGATGAAAAGTGTGATATGTTTTCAGGTATCTCCTATACTAATAGAGCCACATGCTCACCGGTTTGCCACATGATGTAGGCCTATGGACTGAACAAGAAACCACCAAAAATTTTAACCAGTCATCGTTCTCACAACACTGAGGACCAGTCATTCGAAATGACTTCTCCATGCATTTTATGCATTAGTAAAAGCACTATGATGAAAAGTGTGATATGTTTTCAGGTATCTCCTACACTAATAGAGCCACATGCTCACCGGTTTGCCACATGATGTAGGCCTATGGACTGAACAAGAAACCACCAAAAATTTTAACCAGTCATCCTTCTCACAACACTGAGGACCAGTCATTCGAAATGACTTCTCCATGCATTTTATGCATTGGTAAAAGCACTATGATGAAAAGTGTGATATGTTTTCAGGTATCTCCTATACTAATAGAGCCACATGCTCACCGGTTTGTCACATGATGTAGGCCTATGGAC
The DNA here is from genome assembly GCF_032444005.1 of Ranitomeya imitator. NCBI lineage: Eukaryota > Metazoa > Chordata > Amphibia > Anura > Dendrobatidae > Ranitomeya > Ranitomeya imitator. Next base: position 10,252 of record NW_027193699.1, on the reverse strand, counting down.
TGAACAAGAAACCACCAAAAATTTTAACCAGTCATCGTTCTCACAACACTGAGGACCAGTCATTCGAAATGACTTCTCCATGCATTTTATGCATTGGTAAAAGCACTATGATGAAAAGTGTGATATGTTTTCAGGTATCTCCTATACTAATAGAGCCATATGCTCACCGGTTTGCCACATGATGTAGGCCTATGGACTGAACAAGAAACCACCAAAAATTTTAACCAGTCATCGTTCTCACAACACTGAGGACCAGTCATTCGAAATGACTTCTCCATGCATTTTATGCATTGGTAAAAGCACTATGATGAAAAGTGTGATATGTTTTCAGGTATCTCCTATACTAATAGAGCCACATGCTCACCGGTTTGCCACATGATGTAGGCCTATGGACTGAACAAGAAACCACCAAAAATTTTAACCAGTAATTGTTCTCACAACACTGAGGACCAGTCATTCGAAATGACTTCTCCATGCATTTTATGCATTGGTAAAAGCACTATGATGAAAAGTGTGATATGTTTTCAGGTATCTCCTATACTAATAGAGCCACATGCTCACTGGTTTGCCACATGATGTAGGCCTATGGACTGAACAAGAAACCACCAAAAATTTTAACCAGTCATCGTTCTCACAACACTGAGGACCAGTCATTCGAAATGACTTCTCCATGCATTTTATGCATTGGTAAAAGCACTATGATGAAAAGTGTGATATGTTTTCAGGTATCTCCTATACTAATAGAGCCACATGCTCACCGGTTTGTCACATGATGTAGGCCTATGGACTGAACAAGAAACCACCAAAAATTTTAACCAGTCATCGTTCTCACAACACTGAGGACCAGTCATTCGAAATGACTTCTCCATGCATTTTATGCATTGGTAAAAGCACTATGATGAAAAGTGTGATATGTTTTCAGGTATCTCCTATACTAATAGAGCCATATGCTCACCGGTTTGCCACATGATGTAGGCCTATGGACTGAACAAGAAACCACCAAAAATTTTAACCAGTCATCGTTCTCACAACACTGAGGACCAGTCATTCGAAATGACTTCTCCATGCATTTTATGCATTGGTAAAAGCACTATGATGAAAAGTGTGATATGTTTTCAGGTATCTCCTATACTAATAGAGCCACATGCTCACCGATTTGCCACATGATGTAGGCCTATGGACTGAACAAGAAACCACCAAAAATTTTAACCAGTCATCGTTCTCACAACACTGAGGACCAGTCATTCGAAATGACTTCTCCATGCATTTTATGCATTGGTAAAAGCACTATGATGAAAAGTGTGATATGTTTTCAGGTATCTCCTATACTAATAGAGCCACATGCTCACCGGTTTGCCACATGATGTAGGCCTATGGACTGAACAAGAAACCACCAAAAATTTTAACCAGTCATCGTTCTCACAACACTGAGGACCAGTCATTCGAAATGACTTCTCCATGCATTTTATGCATTGGTAAAAGCACTATGATGAAAAGTGTGATATGTTTTCAGGTATCTCCTATACTGATAGAGCCACATGCTCACCGGTTTGCCACATGATGTAGGCCTATGGACTGAACAAGAAACCACCAAAAATTTTAACCAGTCATCGTTCTCACAACACTGAGGACCAGTCATTCGAAATGACTTCTCCATGCATTTTATGCATTGGTAAAAGCACTATGATGAAAAGTGTGATATGTTTTCAGGTATCTCCTATACTAATAGCGCCACATGCTCACCGGTTTGCCACATGATGTAGGCCTATGGACTGAACAAGAAACCACCAAAAATTTTAACCAGTCATCGTTCTCACAACACTGAGGACCAGTCATTCGAAATGACTTCTCCATGCATTTTATGCATTGGTAAAAGCACTATGATGAAAAGTGTGATATGTTTTCAGGTACCTCCTATACTAATAGAGCCACATGCTCACCGGTTTGCCACATGATGTAGGCCTATGGACTGAACAAGAAACCACCAAAAATTTTAACCAGTCATCGTTCTCACAACACTGAGGACCAGTCATTCGAAATGACTTCTCCATGCATTTTATGCATTGGTAAAAGCACTATGATGAAAAGAGTGATATGTTTTCAGGTATCTCCTATACTAATAGAGCCACATGCTCACCGGTTTGCCACATGATGTAGGCCTATGGACTGAACAAGAAACCACCAAAAATTTTAACCAGTCATCGTTCTCACAACACTGAGGACCAGTCATTCGAAATGACTTCTCCATGCATTTTATGCATTGGTAAAAGCACTATGATGAAAAGTGTGATATGTTTTCAGGTATCTCCTATACTAATAGAGCCACATGCTCACCGGTTTGCCACATGATGTGGGCCTATGGACTGAACAAGAAACCACCAAAAATTTTAACCAGTCATCGTTCTCACAACACTGAGGACCAGTCATTCGAAATGACTTCTCCATGCATTTTATGCATTGGTAAAAGCACTATGATGAAAAGTGTGATATGTTTTCAGGTATCTCCTATACTAATAGAGCCACATGCTCACCGGTTTGCCACATGATGTAGGCCTATGGACTGAACAAGAAACCACCAAAAATTTTAACCAGTCATCGTTCTCACAACACTGAGGACCAGTCATTCGAAATGACTTCTCCATGCATTTTATGCATTGGTAAAACCACTATGATGAAAAGTGTGATATGTTTTCAGGTATCTCCTATACTAATAGAGCCACATGCTCACCGGTTTGCCACATGATGTAGGCCTATGGACTGAACAAGAAACCACCAAAAATTTTAACCAGTCATCCTTCTCACAACACTGAGGACCAGTCATTCGAAATGACTTCTCCATGCATTTTATGCATTGGTAAAAGCACTATGATGAAAAGTGTGATATGTTTTCAGGTATCTCCTATACTAATAGAGCCACATGCTCACCGGTTTGTCACATGATGTAGGCCTATGGACTGAACAAGAAACCACCAAAAATTTTAACCAGTCATCGTTCTCACAACACTGAGGACCAGTCATTCGAAATGACTTCTCCATGCATTTTATGCATTGGTAAAAGCACTATGATGAAAAGTGTGATATGTTTTCAGGTATCTCCTATACTAATAGAGCCATATGCTCACCGGTTTGCCACATGATGTAGGCCTATGGACTGAACAAGAAACCACCAAAAATTTTAACCAGTCATCGTTCTCACAACACTGAGGACCAGTCATTCGAAATGACTTCTCCATGCATTTTATGCATTGGTAAAAGCACTATGATGAAAAGTGTGATATGTTTTCAGGTATCTCCTATACTAATAGAGCCACATGCTCACCGGTTTGCCACATGATGTAGGCCTATGGACTGAACAAGAAACCACCAAAAATTTTAACCAGTAATTGTTCTCACAACACTGAGGACCAGTCATTCGAAATGACTTCTCCATGCATTTTATGCATTGGTAAAAGCACTATGATGAAAAGTGTGATATGTTTTCAGGTATCTCCTATACTAATAGAGCCACATGCTCACTGGTTTGCCACATGATGTAGGCCTATGGACTGAACAAGAAACCACCAAAAATTTTAACCAGTCATCGTTCTCACAACACTGAGGACCAGTCATTCGAAATGACTTCTCCATGCATTTTATGCATTGGTAAAAGCACTATGATGAAAAGTGTGATATGTTTTCAGGTATCTCCTATACTAATAGAGCCACATGCTCACCGGTTTGTCACATGATGTAGGCCTATGGACTGAACAAGAAACCACCAAAAATTTTAACCAGTCATCGTTCTCACAACACTGAGGACCAGTCATTCGAAATGACTTCTCCATGCATTTTATGCATTGGTAAAAGCACTATGATGAAAAGTGTGATATGTTTTCAGGTATCTCCTATACTAATAGAGCCATATGCTCACCGGTTTGCCACATGATGTAGGCCTATGGACTGAACAAGAAACCACCAAAAATTTTAACCAGTCATCGTTCTCACAACACTGAGGACCAGTCATTCGAAATGACTTCTCCATGCATTTTATGCATTGGTAAAAGCACTATGATGAAAAGTGTGATATGTTTTCAGGTATCTCCTATACTAATAGAGCCACATGCTCACCGATTTGCCACATGATGTAGGCCTATGGACTGAACAAGAAACCACCAAAAATTTTAACCAGTCATCGTTCTCACAACACTGAGGACCAGTCATTCGAAATGACTTCTCCATGCATTTTATGCATTGGTAAAAGCACTATGATGAAAAGTGTGATATGTTTTCAGGTATCTCCTATACTAATAGAGCCACATGCTCACCGGTTTGCCACATGATGTAGGCCTATGGACTGAACAAGAAACCACCAAAAATTTTAACCAGTCATCGTTCTCACAACACTGAGGACCAGTCATTCGAAATGACTTCTCCATGCATTTTATGCATTGGTAAAAGCACTATGATGAAAAGTGTGATATGTTTTCAGGTATCTCCTATACTGATAGAGCCACATGCTCACCGGTTTGCCACATGATGTAGGCCTATGGACTGAACAAGAAACCACCAAAAATTTTAACCAGTCATCGTTCTCACAACACTGAGGACCAGTCATTCGAAATGACTTCTCCATGCATTTTATGCATTGGTAAAAGCACTATGATGAAAAGTGTGATATGTTTTCAGGTATCTCCTATACTAATAGCGCCACATGCTCACCGGTTTGCCACATGATGTAGGCCTATGGACTGAACAAGAAACCACCAAAAATTTTAACCAGTCATCGTTCTCACAACACTGAGGACCAGTCATTCGAAATGACTTCTCCATGCATTTTATGCATTGGTAAAAGCACTATGATGAAAAGTGTGATATGTTTTCAGGTACCTCCTATACTAATAGAGCCACATGCTCACCGGTTTGCCACATGATGTAGGCCTATGGACTGAACAAGAAACCACCAAAAATTTTAACCAGTCATCGTTCTCACAACACTGAGGACCAGTCATTCGAAATGACTTCTCCATGCATTTTATGCATTGGTAAAAGCACTATGATGAAAAGTGTGATATGTTTTCAGGTATCTCCTATACTAATAGAGCCACATGCTCACCGGTTTGCCACATGATGTAGGCCTATGGACTGAACAAGAAACCACCAAAAATTTTAACCAGTCATCGTTCTCACAACACTGAGGACCAGTCATTCGAAATGACTTCTCCATGCATTTTATGCATTGGTAAAAGCACTATGATGAAAAGTGTGATATGTTTTCAGGTATCTCCTATACTAATAGAGCCACATGCTCACCGGTTTGCCACATGATGTAGGCCTATGGACTGAACAAGAAACCACCAAAAATTTTAACCAGTCATCGTTCTCACAACACTGAGGACCAGTCATTCGAAATGACTTCTCCATGCATTTTATGCATTGGTAAAAGCACTATGATGAAAAGTGTGAAATGTTTTCAGGTATCTCCTATACTAATAGAGCCACATGCTCACCGGTTTGCCACATGATGTAGGCCTATGGACTGAACAAGAAACCACCAAAAATTTTAACCAGTCATCGTTCTCACAACACTGAGGACCAGTCATTCGAAATGACTTCTCCATGCATTTTATGCATTGGTAAAAGCACTATGATGAAAAGTGTGATATGTTTTCAGGTATCTCCTATATTATTAGAGCCACATGCTCACCGGTTTGCCACATGATGTAGGCCTATGGACTGAACAAGAAACCACCAAAAATTTTAACCAGTCATCGTTCTCACAACACTGAGGACCAGTCATTCGAAATGACTTCTCCATGCATTTTATGCATTGGTAAAAGCACTATGATGAAAAGTGTGATATGTTTTCAGGTATCTCCTATACTAATAGAGCCACATGCTCACCGGTTTGCCACATGATGTGGGCCTATGGACTGAACAAGAAACCACCAAAAATTTTAACCAGTCATCGTTCTCACAACACTGAGAACCAGTCATTCGAAATGACTTCTGCATGCATTTTATGCATTGGTAAAAGCACTATGATGAAAAGTGTGATATGTTTTCAGGTATCTCCTATACTAATAGAGCCACATGCTCACTGGTTTGCCACATGATGTAGGCCTATGGACTGAACAAGAAACCACCAAAAATTTTAACCAGTCATCGTTCTCACAACACTGAGGACCAGTCATTCGAAATGACTTCTCCATGCATTTTATGCATTGGTAAAAGCACTATGATGAAAAGTGTGATATGTTTTCAGGTATCTCCTATACTAATAGAGCCACATGCTCACCGGTTTGTCACATGATGTAGGCCTATGGACTGAACAAGAAACCACCAAAAATTTTAACCAGTCATCGTTCTCACAACACTGAGGACCAGTCATTCGAAATGACTTCTCCATGCATTTTATGCATTGGTAAAAGCACTATGATGAAAAGTGTGATATGTTTTCAGGTATCTCCTATACTAATAGAGCCATATGCTCACCGGTTTGCCACATGATGTAGGCCTATGGACTGAACAAGAAACCACCAAAAATTTTAACCAGTCATCGTTCTCACAACACTGAGGACCAGTCATTCGAAATGACTTCTCCATGCATTTTATGCATTGGTAAAAGCACTATGATGAAAAGTGTGATATGTTTTCAGGTATCTCCTATACTAATAGAGCCACATGCTCACCGGTTTGCCACATGATGTAGGCCTATGGACTGAACAAGAAACCACCAAAAATTTTAACCAGTCATTGTTCTCACAACACTGAGGACCAGTCATTCGAAATGACTTCTCCATGCATTTTATGCATTGGTAAAAGCACTATGATGAAAAGTGTGATATGTTTTCAGGTATCTCCTATACTAATAGAGCCACATGCTCACCGGTTTGCCACATGATGTAGGCCTATGGACTGAACAAGAAACCACCAAAAATTTTAACCAGTCATCGTTCTCACAACACTGAGGACCAGTCATTCGAAATGACTTCTCCATGCATTTTATGCATTGGTAAAAGCACTATGATGAAAGTGTGATATGTTTTCAGGTATCTCCTATACTAATAGAGCCACATGCTCACCGGTTTGCCACATGATGTAGGCCTATGGACTGAACAAGAAACCACCAAAAATTTTAACCAGTCATCGTTCTCACAACACTGAGGACCAGTCATTCGAAATGACTTCTCCATGCATTTTATGCATTGGTAAAAGCACTATGATGAAAAGTGTGATATGTTTTCAGGTATCTCCTATACTAATAGAGCCATATGCTCACCGGTTTGCCTCATGATGTAGGCCTATGGACTGAACAAGAAACCACCAAAAATTTTAACCAGTCATCGTTCTCACAACACTGAGGACCAGTCATTCGAAATGACTTCTCCATGCATTTTATGCATTGGTAAAAGCACTATGATGAAAAGTGTGATATGTTTTCAGGTATCTCCTATACTAATAGAGCCACATGCTCACCGGTTTGTCACATGATGTAGGCCTATGGACTGAACAAGAAACCACCAAAAATTTTAACCAGTCATCGTTCTCACAACACTGAGGACCAGTCATTCGAAATGACTTCTCCATGCATTTTATGCATTGGTAAAAGCACTATGATGAAAAGTGTGATATGTTTTCAGGTATCTCCTATACTAATAGAGCCATATGCTCACCGGTTTGCCACATGATGTAGGCCTATGGACTGAACAAGAAACCACCAAAAATTTTAACCAGTCATCGTTCTCACAACACTGAGGACCAGTCATTCGAAATGACTTCTCCATGCATTTTATGCATTGGTAAAAGCACTATGATGAAAAGTGTGATATGTTTTCAGGTATCTCCTATACTAATAGAGCCACATGCTCACCGGTTTGCCACATGATGTAGGCCTATGGACTGAACAAGAAACCACCAAAAATTTTAACCAGTCATTGTTCTCACAACACTGAGGACCAGTCATTCGAAATGACTTCTCCATGCATTTTATGCATTGGTAAAAGCACTATGATGAAAAGTGTGATATGTTTTCAGGTATCTCCTATACTAATAGAGCCACATGCTCACCGGTTTGCCACATGATGTAGGCCTATGGACTGAACAAGAAACCACCAAAAATTTTAACCAGTCATCGTTCTCACAACACTGAGGACCAGTCATTCGAAATGACTTCTCCATGCATTTTATGCATTGGTAAAAGCACTATGATGAAAAGTGTGATATGTTTTCAGGTATCTCCTATACTAATAGAGCCACATGCTCACCGGTTTGTCACATGATGTAGGCCTATGGACTGAACAAGAAACCACCAAAAATTTTAACCAGTCATCGTTCTCACAACACTGAGGACCAGTCATTCGAAATGACTTCTCCATGCATTTTATGCATTGGTAAAAGCACTATGATGAAAAGTGTGATATGTTTTCAGGTATCTCCTATACTAATAGAGCCATATGCTCACCGGTTTGCCACATGATGTAGGCCTATGGACTGAACAAGAAACCACCAAAAATTTTAAACCAGTCATCGTTCTCACAACACTGAGGACCAGTCATTCGAAATGACTTCTCCATGCATTTTATGCATTGGTAAAAGCACTATGATGAAAAGTGTGATATGTTTTCAGGTATCTCCTATACTAATAGAGCCACATGCTCACCGGTTTTGCCACATGATGTAGGCCTATGGACTGAACAAGAAACCTCCAAAAATTTTAACCAGTCATTGTTCTCACAACACTGAGGACCAGTCATTCGAAATGACTTCTCCATGCATTTTATGCATTGGTAAAAGCACTATGATGAAAAGTGTGATATGTTTTCAGGTATCTCCTATACTAATAGAGCCACATGCTCACCGGTTTGCCACATGATGTGGGCCTATGGACTGAACAAGAAACCACCAAAAATTTTAACCAGTCATCGTTCTCACAACACTGAGGACCAGTCATTCGAAATGACTTCTCCATGCATTTTATGCATTGGTAAAAGCACTATGATGAAAAGTGTGATATGTTTTCAGGTATCTCCTATACTAATAGAGCCACATGCTCACCGGTTTGCCACATGATGTAGGCCTATGGACTGAACAAGAAACCACCAAAAATTTTAACCAGTCATCGTTCTCACAACACTGAGGACCAGTCATTCGAAATGACTTCTCCATGCATTTTATGCATTGGTAAAAGCACTATGATGAAAAGTGTGATATGTTTTCAGGTATCTCCTATACTAATAGAGCCACATGCTCACCGGTTTGCCACATGATGTAGGCCTATGGACTGAACAAGAAACCACCAAAAATTTTAACCAGTCATCGTTCTCACAACACTGAGGACCAGTCATTCGAAATGACTTCTCCATGCATTTTATGCATTGGTAAAAGCACTATGATGAAAAGTGTGATATGTTTTCAGCTATCTCCTATACTAATAGAGCCACATGCTCACCGATTTGCCACATGATGTAGGCCTATGGACTGAACAAGAAACCACCCAAAATTTTAACCAGTCATCGTTCTTACAACACTGAGGACCAGTCATTCGAAATGACTTCTCCATGCATTTTATGCATTGGTAAAAGCACTATGATGAAAAGTGTGATATGTTTTCAGGTATCTCCTATACTAATAGAGCCACATGCTCACCGGTTTGCCACATGATGTAGGCCTATGGACTGAACAAGAAACCACCAAAAATTTTAACCAGTCATCGTTCTCACAACACTGAGGACCAGTCATTCGAAATGACTTCTCCATGCATTTTATGCATTGGTAAAAGCACTATGATGAAAAGTGTGATATGTTTTCAGGTATCTCCTATACTAATAGAGCCACATGCTCACCGGTTTGCCACATGATGTAGGCCTATGGACTGAACAAGAAACCACCAAAAATTTTAACCAGTCATCGTTCTCACAACACTGAGGACCAGTCATTCGAAATGACTTCTCCATGCATTTTATGCATTGGTAAAAGCACTATGATGAAAAGTGTGATATGTTTTCAGGTATCTCCTATACTAATAGAGCCACATGCTCACCGGTTTGCCACATGATGTAGGCCTATGGACTGAACAAGAAACCACCAAAAATTTTAACCAGTCATCGTTCTCACAACACTGAGGACCAGTCATTCGAAATGACTTCTCCATGCATTTTATGCATTGGTAAAAGCACTATGATGAAAAGTGTGATATGTTTTCAGGTATCTCCTATACTAATAGAGCCACATGCTCACCGGTTTGCCACATGATGTAGGCCTATGGACTGAACAA